>NW_019397263.1:97434-149926 GCF_000591075.1 Eurytemora carolleeae
AGGAGGAGCAGGGTGCTAATCAACCTCAAGGTAGACTAGAGATAGGAGGAGGAGCAGGGAGCTAATCAACCATAAAGTAGACTAGAGATAGGAGGAGGAGGAGCAGGGTGCTAATCAACCTCAAGGTAGACTAGAGATAGGAGGAGGAGCAGGGAGCTAATCAACCATAAAGTAGACTAGAGATAGGAGGAGGAGGAGCAGGGTGCTAATCAAACCTCAAGGTAGACTAGGGATAAGAGGCGGCGCAGGGAGCTAATTAACCTCAAAGTAGACTAGAGACTAGAGACACTTCATCAGTATTCGGACGCTTAGGACAACATGGAAAATCATACAGACATACGATAGGGGGAGTTTGGGATACAGGAAGTAGTAGGAGGAGGGAAGAGATTGGGACGGCGAACCCCAGCAAACAGACAACAGCGCGTGACCCCCTATCCTTCATTAGATTTGACGGCGACTGCAGCGCCAGACACCTTAACTGCAAATGACATTTGGCGCCCTCAAGCAAGCGAACACCGCGGGGGGGGGGGGGAATACTCACGCAAACACAACCTAATGGCGACCTAACCTTAAATGATTAACTTGGAGGGTTGGGGAGGCAGTAGGCCCACAAAACGAGCTACCTTCTGCGCTCTTCTACGGGATAAACTGTCAGAACTCGAAGGTGTAGAAGCCAAGAGGCAAAAGAAGTGCAATGTAAAAGGCGGTCTGACAATTTCTAAACTCTCTAGGTAACTGCCCAGGGCCGGCAATGTGGAGTAAAAATGTAAAAATAGGCTAGGGATAGGAGGAGGAGGAGCAGGGAACCAATCAACTTTATGGTAGACTAGGGATAGGAGGAGGAACTGATCAAGGTAGATCAAGGTAGACTAGAGATAGGAGGAGCAGGGAACTAATCAACTTTAAGGCAGACTAGAGAAAAGGGATATTGTATTGGTTAAAATCTATTGAACTGTTCTCAATTATCATTGGTGTTTAGGATTATCAAGTTCTACAAGGACCCCTCCTAAACTCTGTTCTTCTAATCTTCGGTATCTACCGCTCTTTCAACAACTTCTTATTATACTCAACAGTGATGTCAAGGTACTTTTTATGTAGGAAAGAGGGTTTCCAATTATATCTGGGACTGAATTTTATGAATTTGACCTAAATCGCTGAACTACCATCTGCCGGTTCAAATATGAACCACCAAGATAATGTTAAAGATTAAGGAAGAATTTAAACCGATGATTAAATTTTTAACTAGCGGTAGGCAGTTCTAATTCATTGAATTCGGTCCCTGGATGAATTATTACTGACGCGAATGTTAACAAGGACTTTAAAAAATTCAAACTCATAATTTGTAGAGTTAGGTTTAGGAGGTTTAGAGGCTCAGCTACATTTTGCCTAGTCACAATTTGCCTAGTCACATTTTGCCTAGTCACATTTTGCCTAGTCACATTTTGCCTAGGTAACAGTTTGCCTAGGTAACATTTTGCCTAGTAACATTTTGCCTAGGGTAACATTTTGCCTAGAGTAACAAAAGAGCGAATTTTTTGCCTAGTCAATCATTTTTTCACAAAGAAATTTTCATCAATCCGAGATTTTTTTTTTAAATCCGCAAATTTTTTGGCAAAAACTTTGCAAATTTTTGAAAATCATTCAGTTTCCTTTAACCCAATCAGAAGGAGAGACACATTGAAAATGGCTCCCATGATAACTGCAGGGCTTACCAGGCGGGGTAAGCCCAACTACAGAGATAAGAATAACTTCTATTATGTTTTCAATGGGGAGAGGGCAGAGACCAAGAATTGGCGCTGTTCCCAGAGATCATGCACTGCAACCCTAACAACGAGGATATCTACTGGAATCCTGGTAGGGGATGTACTCCCAACTCATGGCCATACCAACAAGCTGCTGAAGACGAAAGCTAAGACCACAGAAAAGGCTGTGATTGAGAAGTATGCCAATGTTCAAGGAAAACAGAGATCAAAGGACTCCAGACAGTAGGTGAAATTTGTTGTAGAAGCTTTCCATACCATGCCGAAAGCAGAAGATAAATAATGATAAATAAAGATCACCTGTATGAATTCCTATGTATACTCCATGATTATGTAAAATGTATTTAAAAAATATATATATATATGTCTGATACATAACCATATTTTATCTTTTGTAGAGTGACAGGAATGTTAAAATTGCTGTACAGAATACAATTCAATTCATTAATTTTAATTCGTTAAAATTTATCTGGTTAAACTTTAAAAAAATGTTTAATTCTTGACAAAATTTGTTTTTTATAAAAGATTTTTGACTAGGCAAAAAACATGCTCTTGCGTTACCTAGGCAAAATGTTACCCTAGGCAAAATGTTACTAGGCAAACTTGAACTAGGCAAAAAGTTACCTAGGCAAAATGTTACCTAGGCAAAAGTGAACTAGGCAAAATGTGACTAGGCAAAATGTGACTAGGCAAATTGTGACTAGGCAAAATGTAGCTGAGCCGGTTTAGACCTAACTTTCAAAAGTTTAAACCATAAATAATCTTTAGGAAAGGAATTACGTAAAGCTTTGTTTTTCAAAATGAGTGAGAAATTTACGATTTCTCTTTAAAATAAATTTTTTTTTTAAATTGTGGTTTCTTTATAATACTTAAGATAAACTGAGTCCGAATTTTTATGAATTTGAGCCGCGTCTCAAATCCGCCCAAAACCGGTTTAAATCTCGAAAACTTAAATACAATTTAATGCGGAACCAACCATATTTGAGCCGCGACTTAAATTCTGCCTCTTGTTGCCGTAAAAAATGGAGAAAATTATGAGAATTGAACACTTTTAACACTTTTCAAGATAGAAAAATGTTAAATTCTTTCACATTATTGATGAGATAAAGATTTTAAATGGTACCGGTGTGAATTGGGCAGACTCCTCTTTAAAGGAATCACTTAAAGTTCCGTAGAATAAATCAATTGAAATAAATAAAGACCTTAACTTTCAAGTTTTAAAACTCAAAGTTTTGAAAGTTGAAATAACTGAGTACTTGTCCTAGGTTCTGGATTTCTCTAAGAGTAGGGATTTATCGGATACGGAGGATACATCAGAACTATGTAGAATGCTCTGGAAGATAATAGGTAAGAACAATTTTTCGGATGCATCCTTTTTATTTATATGGCGGATCTTATTTTCTTCTTCAAAATGTCAGAAATTTTAGCAACATTTTAATTCTTAAGCATGAAAAAGGCACTTTCAGGTTTGGTGAAAACATCATTTGAATATATTTAGAACTAGCTTTTTCTTTATAATAGTCAACCTATTCAACCAAGATCTTTTATCCAAGCTAAGAATATTCCCATGGTTTTACTCAGCTCCTCACTCAATATTTAAGGCCAATCGCTAAGGGGTTTCTGAGTTATGATCGGACATACAAACATACATATTGATTACTTGCGTTGTCTGTGACATTTTAAAAAATCTAATTTTGAAAAAAAAATTTATAAAACAAATATCCTTGGGTTCCCTCAAAAAAGTTTAGCCATTTTGATCCAGCCGTTTGGCCAGCTATAGTTAACAACATATATTTAAACAAATATATTTATGAAATATGAAATATGAAATATGTCTTATGAAATATGAAATATGAAATATGTCTTATGAAATATGAAATATGAAATATGTCTTATGAAATATGAAATATGTCCTATGAAATATGAAATATGAAAAATGAAAATGAAATATTATTGTTCATGAGAAACCTAGAAGGACTTTAAAAATTAATTAGCATACCTCTGTAAAAATTATTTAAACAAAATGATCGGGCTGAAAACCCAGAATATGAGAGGGAATCAAAACTCCTGATCATAAGTAAGGATGACTCAAGCAATCCCAGCAAAGAATGATTTGATTTGATTTGACTTGCAGAAAATATAAAATTTAAAATATTATTGTTCAGGAGAAAGATGTGAAAAGCTGGAGAAACTCATTCTGACTCGAGACCTGACATACAGGAAAAATATTATCTCTCTCCCCTTTTCATTAATGTTTATGATTTTTAAAGCTGATTATTTTTAATTTTGGTTTCTCTACAAAAGTGGCTTTACATTAGAAGTCCCTTTACATTAGTAGTCCCTTTACATTAGAAGTCCCTTTACATTAGAAGTCCCTTTACATTAGTAGTCCCTTAACATTAGTAGTCCCTTTACATTAGTAGTCCCTTTACATTAGTGGTTCCTTTACATTAGTAGTCCCTTTACATTAGTAGTCCCTTTACATTAGTATTCCCTTTACATTAGTAGTCCCTTTACATTAGTGGTTCCTTTACATTAGTTGTTCCTTTACATTAATAGTCCCTTTACATAAGTAGTCCCTTTACATAAGTAGTCCCTTTACATAAGTAGTCCCTTTACATTAGTAGTCCCTTTACATTAGTAGTCCCTTTACATTAGTAGTCCCTTTACATTAGAAGTCCCTATACATTAGTAGTCCCTTTACATTAGTAGTCCCTTCACTTTAGTAGTTACTTTACATTACTAGTTCCTTTATATTAGTAGTCCCTTTACATTAGTAGTCCCTTCACTTTAGTAGTCCCTTTACATTAGTAGTTACTTTAAATTAGTAGTTCCTTACGGTTAAAGTTCCCTAATAATGATCTTAGCTTGTTTGTTTCTGCATGATTTGTAGTGGATTTGTAGTGGATTTGTAGTGGATTTGTAGTGGATTTTAATATTTATTTTTCAAAAAATTATGAAACAATAAAGGGTGATAATATTTAATGTTTTAGTTCGACACTAAACAACGTAATAGGTAAGTAAAATGGGAATTGTTTTTGATGAGGGTATTTTTTAATATTTCTATTTACCCTTATATTGTGTTTATTTTATTAAATGTTGTGCTGTTCTATAATTAAAACAGTAAACTCCCAATTAAATATTAATCCTGTCAGAGATTTGTGCAGGAAAAACTGTACCATCAATGTTAAGTGACATTATTATTCCAATTTGTAAAAAAAAAATGTTTATAAATATTACATTTCAAAAAGGTTTTATTTTACAAAAAATTGTATATTTCAGTAAAAGGATCCCGACTAACCCATCTGACCCTGAAGAGAAATGTACCGAACAATATTTTCTTAAACCTGGTCGGTCAGAGCTGTCCTTTACTGCAGGAACCTAACCAAACCAAATCAAATTATAGATATTTGCTAAATCATATGTCAGAAATTTGATAAAATTTAACACAGTCAAAGAAAAACCAAATAAAACTTAAACAGATAAAACAACGTTCAAATTCACTAAATGATCTATTGTCCTCTATGAGGAACTAGCTTGGGAAACCCAGCTTTGCTTGAAAATTAAAGTCAACCCAATCAACTTAGAATGTTAAAAATAACACTAAGAACATTCCCGGGATTTTACCATGTTCCACTACCAAAATTTTAGGAAAATCGGTCAAGGATTTTGATCAAATTTCCATACAAGAAAACAGAGAGTACTACTTTATATAGATAATAATAGTAATAATAATCACTCTCATTCCTTCAATAAATGATTTCAGGCTTGAGCCTTATGTAGATAGATAGTAATAATTGTGAAATGTAAACAGATGATTCATATCTGTAAGTAGTGCTCGGCAATAACCTGGTTTGTTAAGTAAAAGAAGCCGAGGAAGTTCTAGAAAACTGAACCAAGGCATTACCTAGCACTAACTGTATATTAAAGGATTGGTTACTGGTACAATCAGGAGCTGGATATTGCTAGTGCCGAGGTAGTGAACGATTTTGGGATGGTTTGCCTGCTCTACACAGACCCAGAGCAACTTTTTCTCAAATGCTGGAACAAGGATAAAACTGTCGGGAAGGTTAGTGTGATATGTTATTAGCTTGCTGATTTTACTTGTTCTCTCTTAACTACTTTGTCCAAAACTAAGGTTATGATTTTTCTTATGGCATCTTCTTTGATGCTTCAACCATTTTTCTTCTCTTTTTACTTTTTTAGTGCTTAGGAACTATTCCAGTTTGATCCAGATCCCGAATTTTTCTGTGAGAAAATGGATCTGGATTTAGCTTATAGACATTTTTTAAAGATTTACCACTTCTTATACAAAAGAAAATTTTCATAAGAACAGGTTTTACAGACTTACATGCTAAGACTTATAAGTTTTATATTTTGAGAATAGGCTTAAACAACGTCAGGCTGAAAAGCATTGACTTAAAAGGAATTGTGCTGGCATACCCTAGCCAGGTCAAGGAGCTATTAGACACTCCATGGCTAATTGAATTGGATTGGATTGGATTGGATTGGATTGGATTGGATTGGATTGGAATGGAATGGATTGGATTGGATTGGATTGGATTGGATTGGATTGGATTGGATTGGATTGGATTGGATTGGATCGAATCGAATCGAATCGCTCTGGACCAAGGTACATAAGCCCACCAGGTGTTAGAAACTGCCCCAACTCCAAGACCACTGAGAGAAGGAGAGCTGCCAGCGGCATCGGTAAAAACATTTAGGGCCCAGGGAGGTAAAGCGGCATCTGGGTTAGGAATGTTATAATGGTTCACAGGCAGTCTCACCATGGAGAGCCAGAAAAAGAATTGAGCTGTGTTTTACAGCCAGTGGTGATAATCACAAGAGTATTGTGGTCTTGTGAGTACTTGTTGACAGCAAGAAGATTATGAAAGTTAAAGGTATGAGGGGTTGGATGTGAATCAACTTTCCAACCAGGCTCCAGATGACATTTTGAGCTACTGAGTCAACTTTTAGGCAGTTGAGTAAGTCGCACAAGAAACAAGACATCTTGTCCTGGCAGAGCGGCCAAGCCCAGTCTCTAGTATTGTATTGGATCGGACATTGTTATGAAAACAGAGAAAATTTGTGTTTAAGATCAAATTTAAGCTTTTCGCATTGCAACTCTTGAAGAAAAATTATAAAGAGATCCAATATCTAGAAAAAAGGACTAGTAGTAGTTTCAGGGATTCAATGATTAGATATGTAAGGACTATAGTTTCAGAGTGATCTAATGATCAAATAAATAATAATTTACTTTAAAAACAATAAGCATTGATCTAAATTGTTTTTCTAGGTTCGGCGGAGTATGCGTGTGTTTCCTCAGCCCTATTTTGACCGCCCAATATATGACCAGATGGAAAACTGTCCACGTGGACTCCGCCATAGCTGTTCATCCACATTCCTTTACCTTAAGAGACTTTTCCACGAGGTGTTGAGAACAGGAGACTGGGAGAGATTGCCCGTAGCTAATAGTTTACGGAAACTGCGGCTAGAGAATACAAAGGCAGGATGGAATATAGTTTATCCCCCCCCCCACACTCTACAAAAATTTGCAGTGTGCACTGAAAAAAGAAAAAAATTTTATAAATCTTCAGAAACTTTTGTTTGGATGTTGTTGATCTTGAACGTTTGATATCTATATCCAATGTGGGAAACTAAGGTTAAAGGAGACGGTGTATCAGTAATCCTGTCTTCCTGTCCTAACATATCTTCTCTAGGCTATCTTGTTTTTGCAGCAGCAGGTAATTAATTATTTGTAACATTCATCTTACAGACAAAGTACCATGACCTGAGGTAGGAATTTTTTTGTAAGGACACAACCCGTCAGTCAGTGAAATTGGGGCTCTGCTGAACGGTTCGGTGTTGTGATATCATCTTATTACAAAAGCAGTTAATAAAAAAGAAGGGGGCACCTAAACCGGATAATTTGGGTCTGTTTTAACTTTCTTTAATGAAGAACATAATTTTTCTAATCGGAATAAGATATTAAATCTAGTATATAAGGACTTCTTTTTAATAAATCTTTTGTTTTAGGTCTGAAGCAGGTATTTGGTTATGAGGAAACTGCTGAAACCAAGCTGACCGAAATCTTCTACCGTGGTCCATCTGACCTCAAGCTCCACACTATATCAAACTGCTGTCCCGGACTCAATACCCTCTTCCTCGGGAGCAACAATCCTCGATCTATTAATACAAGGATATTCTCAACCTGGAGAAGTTTGAACTATCTCACTCTGGNGATTTGATTTGATTTGATTTGATTTGATTTGATTTGATTTGATTTGATTTGATTTGATTTGATTTGATTTGATTTGATTTGATTTGATTTGATTTGATTTGATTTGATTTGATTTGATTTGATTTGATTTGATTTGATTTGATTTGATTTGATTTGATTTGATTTGATTTGATTTGATTTGATTTGATTTGATTTGATTTGATTTGATTTGATTTGATTTGATTTGATTTGATTTGATTTGATTTGATTTGATTTGATTTGATTTGATTTGATTTGATTTGATTTGATTTGTGTTTAAAGCCGTCCAACGAAAGTAAACTAATACTTAGTTCCAAACACTAAATGTGTTATCCTTAAGTCACTAATTTTGGAAATGTGGTTTTAATGCTCGAATTATTCAGAAGAAAATTGGTCTCGGGAAATAATCATGGAGATTGAAGAATTATAATAATCCCTTTCTAAAAAAAGTAAACTTTTTATCTTTTTAAATTGTCCAGGAGATTGGATCTCAGCTCCGGGGTTTGAAACTTCAATGTGCCGGGTTTAATCTCCAGGATATAGCTAACCTCTGCCCTAATCTAGAAACCCTGATCATACAGAAGGAACCTCCAAACCCAGGTTAGATTATCTAATTGTTATTCAGTAAACACCTAGGGGTAGATATAATCTTGGGAAAATATTCATCCTTTTAGTTCTCATTCCCCGAATTCTCATTGGTCGAATCTCCGAACTTTAAAGAAACACGTTTTATAATGCCGCCAATTCAAAAGTTTCCGGCTTTTGTAAATTTTAAGTTTAGTTATTTAATATGTTAATAATAATATTTAATAATTCGGACTGAGGTCATATTTAATGAATAGTGAGGCATTATTGAACTAGCTATAGCTAGTTAAACTAATTCTATACCGTATATTTGTATCAGAAAATTAAATAATTAGTTCAGCTATTTGTATCTAGTTCAACTTTCTCTCGTTATTAATAAGTTCCGTCTTAGAATAAATGATTTTTTGTAAGCTAGCTATCAATATAAATCATGCTTCGTTCGTTCATATATATTTTTTCATTTAGTTGTGAAGTCCCGTGGGAACCATGGTTTTGGATCTCTTCGTATTCTGGAAGTTTCATGTGCTCATTTCTCCAAACAGTGCATGGAGTTCGTTCTCTCATATGCTACCAAGATTGAGTCAATTAAGGTCAACTTACTAATTATTTTATTGTATTATATACAAGTTTCCAATCATTGGTTATTGTTTTCTCAAAAATGACTTTTTACCAAAAGATATACTATAGATTTGAATATGAATGATTTGATATTGTTTATTGTTGAATAATTCTCAAGAACCCAAGCCGAGTTATGATAAGGATGATTTAGAAGACTTGGAGTAGCTGATGATGGTTCTGATAGACTTGGTAATCTTGCATCAGCATCTCACGGATACTGTCTGAATTTATCTTTTGAAGATATTTACTGTAGTTGACTGCTTAACTTCTTGTGGAATAGAGTTCCATTTTCTTGGAACTCTAACTTCTTGTGGAATAGAGTTCCATTTTCTTGGAACTCTTAAGCTGGAGAAATTGTTCCTGAAACTGGTCCCGGAGTTTTGTATTTCCAAGTTCAAAGGGTGATTAGCCATTCTTGTGACTCTTTTGTGGTTGAACTTTCTAAACCATGTTGCAGGGTTGACATCACAGAATCCATGAATTATTTTAAATGTCTTATTTGATATGATTTATGTTTTATTGAAAAAAATAAAATTCTTGATCTTATTTTAGATCTTGAATATCCCGAAGTTGGTGAGAACTGATCTTGAAACTTGGTTCTCGACAAAACATCTTCCATTTCTCAAAACCCTAATTATTTTCAAGGTTACAATTTTTTTATTAACTTTTAATTTCTTCCTGATTTGATTTGATTTGATTATAAAATCAGAAAAAATTACGACAATATCCATCAGTGATTTTGTTATTTCTTTGTTGTTGCGTTTTTTCTTTCTTATTTTACTTTATCTTAGTTAATTTTTGAACTTTTTATGACAACTTACATTTGTTCATCGGGAAAGAATTTTCGTTGGTGTGTTAAAAAAATTTAAAAATTTCATTACCTAAATAAAACCATTTCTTGAAAAAACTGTCAATTTTAGGGCCCAAGTATGAATATGGAGACCACGATGAGTATTCTCAGTGATCTGCCCGCAATATCAGAGATAGGAATATCAGATTTAAACAGGTAAAATACTTTGCGGCATTACAAAACATAACGCGTTAACCAGAAACCTGTTAAATAGGAAGACGACATTAACGCAGTACTTAAGTGCATTTGATTTGTTACAAAGGAAATAGCTTTAATAAAAACTTATTTTATGGGTCTGTTTAAACTGCACAATTGCTGTGTCTCGTGTTAATCTGACTATTTAACGTCATGACTTTAGTCTAAAAGTCGATTTCCTATTACAGTGTTTTCTGGTTCAGACTGTCATTCAATAATGCTATCTTAATAATAATGTAATAAGAAATAAAATAAATTAGCATAGGTCAACAGAAACTAATGTAAGACAGTAATTTTAATCAAAATAAATTTTCCTTTAAGATTCCTCATTTATAGTATATTCTTGATGTTCCCTTCTACAGTATCATTCTCCATGTTATTTTATTGATATTGTGCTTTTGAGTTCCTTATTTTTTAAGGTTGTATCCCCTAAAGTCCCTTTTTTAGTATTGATGTCCCTAAGTCTCCTGAGATGAGAAAGTTGTTGCTTGAGATAAAAAGGAGAGATTGGGACATCACCTTAGCAGACTTTGTGGATGGAGTAGATGCTGAGGTCAGTATTAGAGGAAAACAGGGGTTTAAGTCAGTAAAGGTTAACAAATTTTTCCTCCCACAAAATAATTCTTGATAATTTATACCCCTTAATAAAAAAAGAAAAAACACAGTACGTGTGTATAATGTATATTTTTAAAAACGAAAATTTGGACATCTGAAGGCAAGTTTTTTTTCATCCTTTTTCACACTTTTTGCCCAACATGTTTTCCCCTATACATATACAATATACATACTTTTTTTTTGGGGGGGGGGGTAATGATTTTCAAAAGAGGGGTGGTTGGAAATATCTTAATAGAAAATATACACCCCTGATGAAAAGTTTCCTAAATTAAATTTAAACTTAATGTTTTTTTGGACGAAATAAGAAAACTTTTTTCTACAACATTTTTTTCGTTATATTGCAGGAGAGAGATTTTGCCAAGGTTCAGAGTCTGCATTGGTTTCATCTCACACAAATACAAGAAAACCAATGCTGGAAGAGTCAACCTTTCTAGCTGTACAGTGTACAGTGTACATTATGTACACTACAATATGTACAATCTTTAGTAAATTTTATGTACAGTACAACCTCTTAAAGATTTTAAAAAATTTGGATAAATTTTTGATTTTTAAACTCGGTATTAAATTTTGCTATTTATACTGAAGTTGTGAGCTTACAACATTTTTTGGTGGTCGCGGTTTTACACTTATTTAACAAGCAATCTTTGGAAAAACTGTAATGCGTTTATCAATTTAGAAGTTAGGATATTTTAACCATTAACTGCATATTTTTTTCTTTATTTTTAAACATTTTATGTGTGAAATTTGAATGTCGTATTGATAAAGACGACTTTCAATCATCGTCCATTAATTCTTGTTCAAAACCTTTAAAACTCAAAATTCTTTTTCTTTCCATATGAACAGTGTACATTGTACACTGTACAGTGTATATTGTACATCGTTTCCTGATTGTTTTTTCGATACATAACAGTGCTTTCAAATATTATATTTATGTTATTGTAAGACTACTGTAAGTCCTGACTCCTGAAATTTTATTGTTATTTTTTAGTTAAATATTTGTAATCAAAAGGTTACATAAATTCATTAGAGCTCGCTGTCGAGTTTAATCAGTTTGTTTTAACATCTAATTTTTTCCTCTTAAATCTTATTTAGAGATGGTAATCGTTTTTTTTTATTCGTTTATACAGTTTTATCTGATAATTACAGTAGATAAAGGTAATGTTTTATCTTTTATCTGATAATTACAGTAGATAAAGATAATGTTTTATTTTAATCTGATAATTACAGAAGATAAAGGTAATTTTTGTCTCTAATCTGATAATTACAGAAGATAAAGGTAATTTTTGTCTCTAATCTGATAATTACAGAAGATTAAGATTACGTATTATTATATATCTGATAATGACAGATGTTTTATTATGTTCTATTAACTGTCATGTTTTAGTTTCAGATGCTAAACCAAGAATGTTTGATCTATGCTCTGCTGAGGGAGGGGTGGAGGAATTCATAAATCATTAATCCTTGGATCAGTTAAAAAAAAATGTTATCTGTAGGATCTTGTGTCATCTAATTGAATTATCACATTATTTTATTTTTACTTTGAAGTTGTCGACTTTATTCAAATATACCACTTGGCCTTTCTGTTCCACGTCTTAGACTCTTCCTTAGATTGAGTTTTTTCGAAAGAGTGATTCTTAAACGTTAAGTTAAACCTTAAGGGATGTTAATTTATAATGAGCTATCACACAAATCAGGATTCAATAAACTTCCATCTTGTGCAATCTGCAATATAGAAGTGGGATAGAAAATCGCCATGTTTGACTGAATGGAAGAAAAATGTGAATCAACGGAAGAAAGATATCAAATTGTAACCTTAAGACAAGACAGCAAGACTTGAACCACAAGAGATGTGGTTCAACTTAGTCTAAGCGGTTCAACAGCTTCTTACTGTTCAATAAATCATGTCCCTAACACAAAAAGTCTGCATTGACCTGAAAAGTTTATTCCTGTCGTGAAATCAATTTCATTGAGGTTATATCCACCTCTGACATGTTGTTTAAATTCCTCCTTGTGTACAGTGTGGAATGAGTGTATGTACTGAGGCTGTACACACTGACCTCTATCCTCCAACTAATCTCCTCTCAAGGAACAGTAGCATTTTATCAAATAAATTATGAATTATCATTCAAATAAAGTGAAATTCAGTTATGATTAAAATCTTGCAATTTGCATGTTATGCAACATTTTCAATACGTTTCTCGCTTTTGTATTTCTCATCCCCAAATATAAAATCAATCCTGAAGGAGTTGCAAGGTTGCCAAGTCATACGTTGAAGTTTCTTTTAACAATTTATTATTTTTGAATTTTTAATCTTATAAATTGGATACAGTTGAAACACACAAATTCTGATTTGATTTTTCTTCTTGTCATTGTTTCTCTCTTTCCTTTATTCTTTTCCTTCTGTTGACTGTCCCTGATTCTGATAATTCTGAAAGAAGATTAAAATTTCTCGAAACCAGTATTTATTGGGACACTCTTCACCAAGTATTAGTTTTCAGTTTTGTTTAACTCAAGAATACCTGACTCAACAAGCTGATTGAAGGTTAATACATTGCTGACTAAGCTTTAACTTATACTAACGATATATTTTCCGAAATGAAGGTAAAATGGACTTGGACTGAAAATATTGGTCTCGTGCTAGAACAGAGTTCCTTATGTGATAGGAAGTTTTAAATATCATATGGATTTCCTTTTAGAACATTTCGCAATTAATTAAGTTATTATGGACTCTAAAACATAAATTGTACTGGTATGCTAGAAAAGGGAACTTAAAAGGATTTATGGCTGAATATTTCATCAGGTAATTCAGACAATGCATTAATGAAGTAAAAATTACACCATCAAACTTTTTTTCTAATAATAATAAAAGGGTTTGCTGAGAAAAAAAACTTTTTTTCTAATAATAATAAAAGGGTTTGCTGAGAAAAAAAACTTTTTTTCTAATAATAATAAAAGGGTTTGCTGAGAAAAATGTTAACTGAATTGTAGCAGCTACGTTTCAAAAGATTTTATTTTCTAGAAATATTTTTACTCATTGTTGTCAATTAACTTTTTCTTATTTTGTAAGGATTTCAAACTTGAAAAAGATGGGAAAAAAATTCTCTTTAAAGATAATGAAAAGGAAAAAAATCTATTTTTCGACGATGAAAGCATTGAAGTTGAAATGAACATACCAAATGTCCTGAGGCAGAAATTTAAAAGAGTATCGTTGAATGAAACTCCTGAGTTTCCTTTTTTTGGGTCTATGCATTTGCATAGATTTTGATTTAAGAAATCAGAAAACAAAAAAACAAACCACATGTTTACAAAAATATTGATATCTACAAAACTGCCTGACCTCGTTCATGAAACTGGGTTTCATTATGATACACTAGATTAAGTTTCGGTCTCTGTCCTACAATAGTTTGGTACTGTCGAGTAAAAAATTGATTTTTTTATAATTTTTTTCTTGTAGGCCTCCAGTAAGTTTATACTTCCATTTCCCCTTCCCTCTAGTTCTAGTGAAGATATCAATGGATACAAATATAGATAAACAATCCTCAATATTCTTCTCTATAGCAGGTTTAATATATTATATATTTGCTTGTAATGGGTACAAATATAGATAAACAATCCTTCATATTCTGCTCTATACCAGGTTTAATATATTATATATTTGCCTGTAATGAATACAAATATAGATAAACAGTCCTCAATATTCTTCTCTATACCAGGTTTAATATATTATATATTTGCTTGTAATGGATACAAATATAGATAAACAATCCTCAATATTCTTCTCTATAGCAGGTTTAATATATTATATATTCTTGTAATGGATACAAATATAGATAAACAATCCTCCATATTCTTCTCTATAGCAGGTTTAATATATTATATATTTCCTTGTAATGGATACAAATATAGATAAACAGTCCTCAATATTCTTCTCTATAGCAGGTTTAATATATTATTTATTTGCTTGTAATAGATACAAATATAGATAAACAGTCCTCAATATTCTTCTCTATAGCAGGTTTAATATATTATATATTTGCTTGTAATGGATACAAATATAGATAAACAATTCTCCATATTCTTCTCTATACCAGGTTTAATATATTATATATTTGCTTGTAATGGATACAAATATAGATAAACAATCCTCCATATTCTTCTCTATAGCAGGTTTAATATATTATATATTTGCCTGTAATGAATACAAATATAGATAAACAGTCCTCAATATTCTTCTCTATAGCAGGTTTAATATATTATATATTTGCTACCCCCTTTGGGGATGGTGCGGTGATGTGGGCTCTTCCCATAACTCTCTTCGGACAGATGGGTGACTGTTTTATTTATTTATAATGGATACAAATATAGATAAACAATCCTCCATATTCTTCTCTATAGCAGGTTTAATATATTATGTATAAGAAGTCCATTTTTAAATTTAACAATGTTTAGCATTTTTTAATGACAGGTACGCAGTACACATTGTGACAAACTCAGAAACAAATTTATGGTTGACGGTAGCTCAGAAATTCTGTTAAATCTGATTAAATGGAGTGTTAGCGTAATTTCAAGTGACCCTCCATGCAAAGATACCTTCGTTTTTTTTACTGGAAAAGTTTTTTATTTTTGTCAGCTTCTCAATTGCTTATAAAAGCACGTAATGGGCAAGTTACTTTCGCAGAGAAACCATACATAAAAATAAACCGTTTAAAGAAACAAAAACATTGATATCTTATTCATACTTGATCAGGACATAGCTTTATAGGATCATCTTTAAAATTGAACTTGTCACCTCTGCATGAAGGATCACATGAAATTACGCTCACATTTCCTTTAAAATCTGTTGTTTTTAGCCGGGGTAATTGCTTTATGGTCATCTTTCATGGTTTAAAACATTGAGCATTTAAACAAAAAGAAAATCACTGTAGAGCTTGTGTTATAGCTCCGGGTCAAATATCGGGAAAATTATTTTTGGCCCTGATATTGAATTAAAATAGTTAGACCTTTAAGAAATAGTTTTTGGACTTAAATCTTGTTTTTTATTTAACAGGTAGTACATCAACAGGACCACGCTGCTCACCAGCATGTACAAGGAAATAAAACATTTTTTAGATAAAAAAATATTTGTCAAATATAGTTGGTTTTTTAAAGGAAAGCATTATCAAATAATAAGATCATTGATCCATTGGCCGAATTTAAAGAATTTGAGCGGCTGTTTAAATTTAAGCCGCGGTTTAAATATGGTTGGTTCCGGCGCTTAATTTAAACCGGGTTTTGGCGGATTTAAACCGCGGCTCAAATTCTTTAAATTCCATCTCTGAAGGTTTAATTTGGTACTTGTCTGCAATATAGGTGTACACAATTGTTCGTCATGAAAAGAAACATGTTTAAAACAAAAGGGAACCACCAATTTCAAGGAAAAATTCTGAATAAATCGGTAAAGTCGTCTCTGAAGTCGCATCGTTTGTGGATAAAAAAAGGAAAAGTGATGTTTTCAAATGTTTGTTTTAAAGGAGGAATCAAGATGTAATTGATTTAACCGGAGAGGAATCAAATCAGAATTCAGAATTTAAACACAATTTTATACAATTAGGTTTGTAAGATATTTAACAATTAAATACGTTTTTGATTCAACAAACTTAGCTTTTAAATCGGGTATGTATAAAATGTTCCAACTTTCAGTATTTTCAGGAGTCGGATCGGCAGTGGACGGCCGAATTGTTTTCTCCAACACGGCGGTGACTGGATACAATGAGACCGGTTACTCCTTGAAGGACAATTCTAAAACCGGCATCTTAAATAGGATTTCCATTCTCCAACTTAATATTCTCAGAACTAAGGAATCAAGGCAAACATTATTTCTGAATCACCTGAAATTGAATGTGAGATAAATGTTCCAAAATATTTTAATTCAATCGAAATGTAACTTAAACTTTGAATTGAACGATATTTTTTCACTAGAAAGCAATTTAGTAAATATTAAATATCAGCTTTTATCTGAAAAATGACAAAATTCAATAATTTCCTATGTCTTTATTGTAAAACTCCGCAAAGGCCTAAAATTGTTAATTGTCAAAAGTGATACTTAGATAAAGATAATAAAAAAATTGAATTTACTTCTTTAGCTCTCTTAGTATTTTTAAAATCTAAATGGCGATTTAGTTCAATCGAGAATGTTACCTTATCATTTAAAAAAAAAAAACATGATTTAAATTTTAAGATTTTCTTTTGCATTGATTCTAATGTTAGCCTATGATAAGTGTACCCTGTCTGAAGAACCTCAAGATCTTTGTAACACCTAGAGCTGGTAGGCCTGCTGAGAAACTACTCTTAGAGCAAGCTCTCAATACTCCAGAGCAATCCTCAACCTCATTTTCATTCTTCGGAGGTTCTTCGTTAGAGGATGAAACCTCCGGTTGCTCTAAATCTGATAAATCCTCTAGTTATCAGCCTGGTGAAAGAACGGAAACCCCCGAAGAGAAAGTAAGAAAACTTATGAAATCCGCGAACTGTTTTGTTTTTGTTTTACAATGTATACAAAGAGAAAATGTTCAGTATTTCAAGAAGATGGGCGCTAAAAGCCTAGTCTATTTTATATTTGCCTTTCTGTCTGTTTGTATCTAATATACGTTGAAAAGGCTGAACCGATCAGGTCTAAATTTTTATGGCAACTCACATGACCCCAGAAAAGTTTTATGGACCGTCAAAATTAATCAATTTTGCCCAGAAAAAAATTCAGAATTTTTTTTTGTTTGAAAATGCGCCAATGTAAGAGTTGGCAAATCCACGAAAATATGCTCTAAAAGCATTTTTTCTTAAAAAAAATATCTTAAAAATTGGGACCGGATTTAATTAATTGCAAGAAGTCGTTGAACTACTTAGTGATGGTTTAACCACGTAGAGACGGCTTTACCAATTATATTTTACTGAAGTAGTTGAAACGGTGGTAGGTAGTTGAGCGACCTCTCTCTAATTGATTGACTATGATTTAGATACCTACTGAGTTTTTGGATGAGATAACTGCAGAGCTCATGCTCATCCCGATGGTCTTACCAAGTGGGAAGTTCGTAGACAGGTACAATTATAATATAATCCTAGCTTCCTAGCTTAGGTGAAAATCAGACCTCAGAAAGTTTTTAACGCTTTTTGATCTTTACTCCCCAAATTGTTAATCTTTCAATGCGGCAATAAAACTGTTAAAATAAATTAACATAATTGGAGATACAATAATTTTTAGAAGTGGGGGAGAGGGATAATTTTTCAAGTGAATATATTATGTACCCCCAATTCAGTTTTGTTCAGGGGTACCCTTGAGAAGTGCAATGAATCCCAGGCTATGTACGGAGGTTTACCCAGAGACCCATTTTCAGGTTCAACATTTTGTATTGTATTGCTAATATTGTACATAATAATGTAAATACAAAAACAATAGCATACCTGTAAAATGTCTGATTATTTTATTTTATATCATAGAAAGCTCCAATTTATGTATGAACAAGTTTTGTGCGTCCTCGATATATACATCCTCTCTTTGCATCATCTTTGTGCTTTTCAATGTCCGCCTTCTTTTTGTATCCTCTTTGTGCGTCCTCAAAGTGTGTCATCTCTTGGCGTCTTTATTAGTGTGTCCTCAAAGTGTGTCCTCTCTTAGCGTCCTCATTAGTGTGTCCTCAATGTTCGTCTTCTCTTAGCGTCCTCAATGTGCGTCTTTAATATTGAGTCCTCAATATGTGTTTTTTCTTTGCATCCTTGTTAGTGCGTCCTCATTAGTGCGTCCTCTCTTCCCTTCCTTTCTTTGCGTCCTTTTTCTTGCGTTCTCAATTTGCGTCCTGGTCTTAAGTTTGTTCTCAATTTGCGTTCCCTCTTTACGTTCTATTTAGGAAAACTTGAAGTCTCTCAATGCTAGTTGTTTTAAATACCTTCTTTTGATATAGAAAATGTTTAATTAAATTCCATTCAATGTCTTTTCACTTAGGACGTGTGTACACGGAAAATCTAAAACCGGTTTTCTGCGCTGAGCTGAAGAGTAGAATAGACGCCTATCTTACACAGCAGAATATTGATACACGTGCTCGAACAGTTGGGGATGCCGCCGCCATTGATAGATTTATTAAGAGTAAAAACAGTTTTAAAGGAACAAAAAGAAAACACTCCTCAGTTTTGATAAATTAATTATTTTATTTTTATTTATTAACTCATAAATAATTCTATTTTCAGATTTAAAAAATGCTCTATTTTATTGGTTTAGGTTTAGGGGATGCAAAGGTAAGTGTTATATACATTTTATACATGCAAATTTTTTTATTTTAAGGATGATGTGATGTAAAATTTAAAATTATTTTAGGATATAACAGTCCGTGGTTTAGAGATAGTCAAGCAATGCGACAGGAACCAGATTTTTCAAGAATTACTCAATAAATAGATAAATAAATAAATAAATAAATAGATAAATAGATAAATAGATAAATAGATAAATAGATAAATAGATAAATAGATAAATAGATAAATAGATAAATAGATAAATAGATAAATAGATAAATAGATAAGTAGATAAGTAGATAAGTAGATAAATAGATTAATAGATAAATAGATAAATAGATAAATAGATAAATAGATAAATAGATAAATATATTAATGGTACCGGTATAAATTCAAACACTTTTTATTGTTGTTTTTCGTTTTCTTTTTTAATAAGTTTTTTGTCTTCTCCTAAATGAATTTGTTTTAGAAGATTATTTTAAAAGGGATACAATGATTCCATTGTTTTGGACTCTTTCTGTTTCTCATTCTATTAATTTCTTGGATATTTTTGTCGTTAAATATTTTTTTTGTTTTTAAGTAATCAGAGTCTGGAAAAATAAATATTTCTGTTTCTTCAGTGAGATTTTTTAAAAAATTTGCATTTTACATTTTATTTTGTAACTTAAACTTTTTTCACTGTTTTACTGTATTTCAACTTTTTAATATAAAAGTATTTTTGTCAATTACTTAAATGTGTAGTTGTAAACAATGCTTAAAAACTGTTAAAATTTTTTTAAAATGTGTAGTTGTAAACAATGCTTAAAAACTGTTATAATTCTATTTTTGTTTGAAAATGAACTGGTTTGTGTAGAGTATATCTGGAGCATTATACCTCAATACTCACCTGCGGGAAGGAAGAACTAGAGATATTATACGGAAGGAAGGAAATATTTTTATTTTTTTTTGTGGAGAAATTTTTCCTTCAATATTTAGAACTTTGATCAAAGTCATTTTTAAGACTCTTGATAACATCATAAAGAACCATCTTTTGAAACGGAAATTTTACATTTAATGATGATTTTGATCCTAAATATTCCTTTTTTTTCAAGAGAGGTTATTTTGGCGGATAGAGACATGGTTGAACAGGTAAAATTTTTTACAGATAAAAGAAAAGTTTGGATTTAATAAATCATTTAAAATTTGTGCTGAAGTGAATTCAATGATTTAAGAGTGCAGATACTATTCTTGAAGGCGCTAAGGAGTCGGATATTGCATTTTTAGGTAAGTGACACATTTTTTAATCTTGATTTGATTTGAAATAGACATTTGTAATAAAAAATAATAAAATGAAAACTTAAAAGTTTAATTGTCCCCAGTTTAGCTAAAATTGGGAGGGGAGGGGGGAGTATCAAAGATTTCAAATTTTCCCAATGCCTTAAAATTGTTCTAGTCTCTTACCCCAGCATCTAGAATCCATTACAATTTTTACTTTATTTATAGTTGTCGGAGATCCATTTGGAGCCACAACCCACACTGATTTGGTGTTGCGCGCACGGGAGCAAGGAATACCGCACCGTGTTGTTCACAACGCATCAATAATGAACGCTATTGGATGCACAGGACTTCAGGCAAACAAATCAATCAATCAAAAATCAGAGGGTTGTTTGTTCAACTGGCCTTTATTTGGGGAAGGACTTAGTTATTCATAAATCCAGAGGTGGTTTCTTTTGTATGGATAATTCCTCCAGTAAGCACTAGCCATGGTTTTATATTTGTTGTAGTCCAACCAATCAGAAGCCACCAAAATCTTCTCTTGGTTCATGAGATCTCGATAAGTTTCTGCTCTGGACTTCAAGTATCTTTCTCATTTCAAATGTCTGAGCTAAGTTTTTATTAAAAGAAATAATAAATCATCAAGATTATTTTTGGGTTTATTCCCTTTTTTTCGGAGGAATTTGAGTCTTTGTCAGAAACTATGAATTCTGTTAAATCAAATAATCTAAGTTAAAAATAACAAAGGTTGTAACCCTCTGGTTGTAAAGAACTCTGAAGAGAGGTTTATATTGATTTTTTTGTTTTATCAGTTATATAATTTTGGAGAAACAGTTTCTATTCCTTTCTGGACAGAAAACTGGAAACCAGACAGCTTCTACGATAAAATTATGAAAAACAGGAAATCAATCGATCAAATAAATCATTCTATTGATTCAACAGATTCATCAATTGAATAATCAAATCTATTTTGAATGATACAGTCATTTTGGAATTAAAGAAGACGTAAGACAACCCTAGAAGTCTGATTTGATTTGATTTGATTTGATTTGAATCAATCAATCAGTCAATCAAATCTAATTGATCAATGGTCTAAATCAAACAATTAGGTCAATCAATCGTTTAATCCGATTAAAATCATTCATTCGATTTTTAAAAAACAAATGCATTAATTTAATCAAAATCGATTAATCATTAGATTTAAAATCCATCTATCAATCAACTTAATCATATTTTACCAACCAACTTAGTCACGATTTACATACACACTTATTCCAATTGTTTTTTTAGACTTCAATCAATTTTTCTTCTACAACTCCAGAAGTATTTAACACTAGTGGCTTAACAATTGTTGTCAATTTATGCTTTTTTTGTCTCTTAGGTCTTACCTTTCAAACTCTATGCAATATGCACCTTCTCGATTGAGGCTGTACAGTTTAAATAGTTTGATTGTATTGTATTCAGAGACAGTGGCCAGCATACACTTTGCTTACTTGATATTAAGGTTTCTTTCAGAACAGATATTTATTATTGTTGGTTTTCGGACTTAACTACTAATTGATAGTAGNTTAATATGTTTTCTCTTCACTGCAGTACACTAAAACAGTCATTACTCACAAACTCACAAGGAATTATAAGTATTTGTAAGTATTAAGACTTTTGACGCAGCAAGTATTTCCGAAATTACGTTGTGCAAGATTGTTAAGAAAAATTTATTTAAATATTTAAATTCTAGGTGAAAGAGCAGTCTGAGGAAAACTTAATTAAAGGAAGAAAAATCTTTGAACCTCCCAGGGATTAAAACTTTAAATAATGTTTTGAAATAATTTGTTTGTTTTGTCTTTTTATAATTCTCTAAACTGTTAAAAATTAAGGCCAGTTTGATACAATTCCGTAGAAATCAATTTGGCGTCAAAACTTTCACGGCAGAAGAACGACCTTTTCTTCCATATTTCTTCTTCGTGATGGCGTACCCCAGCTAGATCGATGAGCCCACGGGACTTCCCTAGCTTCTTGAATTGAATTGAATTGAAAGGCTTCATTTCTACAGTTAGTAATCGGACAATCTTTAAATAGAGCATGACCCGACAGCAATTATACTTTTGAAGAAAATTGGAATTTGGGGAATTTCCCATATTCCAAGATATTTGGGAAATTTCCCAGGTTCCCAGGCATTTTGGGAATACCCGAAATTTCCCAAATTCCTATAAAACTTTGACGGTGGTATTTTTTAAGATTTTGTAAATATCTCAAATGACTGGATATCTTGAAATCCCTCAAATGCCTGGGTATTTGGAAAATATGCCTAAAAGCTAGGCATTTGATAAATTTCCAATAATTAAAAAATAAACTACCCTCAGATTCCCTAAGGAATTGGGGGAATTCCCCAAATTCCCAGGCATTAAAGGAATTTCCCAAATAAATAGGCATTCGAGAAATTTTCTATAATTCAAAAATAAAACACATTTAGAGCAGGCGCGCAACTAGGGCGGGGGGCATGCCCCTCCCTTAAGAAGGCTTGCCCCCCCCCTGTAGGGGGGGGCAAGAAATGACGAAGTCCACCCTGTTTTGCAATTTAGCGATTCATGAATCCAGACCCTGAGGAAATTTAAGAGCTCTTATCGTAAAATAAAAAAGATAATTGAACGTTAGTTTATTGAGCTTATAGTTCAATCCATATAGCACTTAATACACCATATACACACATACAGACCCCCTTCGTCTCCGAGCCTAACTACTGCCATAGATCAGAACAGTTTGACAAGGTTCCAATGTGCCTTAATCTTTGTTTTTTTTATAGTTGCGCGACTGATTTAGAGTCTTTAAGAAATTTGGAGAATTTCCCATATTCCCAGGTATTTGGGGAATTTCCAAGACTCACAGGCATTTGAGGAATTTCCCAGATATTTGGGGAATTTCCAATTTTGACTTCTTTTCTCAATTGCTGTTACTCCCTGAAATAAAGAGACACTTGAAATTACGAAGACAGTCCCTTTTGTCAGTTTGAAATAAATTCTTGAATTATGATTAATCCAAAATACGAAAAGTTTTGATAAAGATTCATGAGTACCCAGCAGGCAGCTCAACAATTATTAGAGATTGTTGTTAATAAGGTAAATTAAAAATATTGCAAGATTTTTTTTTTTTTTGTTATCATCTGAATGTTTAAGGAGCAAGAAAGAGGAACTGGGTCTGTTCATTTAAAACCAGATAGTAAGGTAAGTTTTGGTTTCTTTGTCATAAAAAGATTTTATTTCATTCTTAATTTTATAAACGTATCTGAGTTTAAAAGAAAAAAAAACATAATGTAAATGTTTACGAGACAAATTTTAATATCCCAGGAAACAGGAAAGGAAAATTGTTAAAATAGAAAGAGTGGAATCTAAGTGAAATGAAAATATTAGTTTATATATTGCACAATGAACTATAAATTGTTTAAGATAAATGTATTTGAAGAAAAATCTAAAAATGCGTAAGCTGTTTTAAGTAAAAAAAGAAGATTTACGGTAATATAGAAAAAATTGAAATTAATAAACTAGTTATTTGGTAATTTGTCTGAAGTAAATTAAATTATCACTTTCAATTTCTCACTGTCTAGTTTTTTGGTGTAAAAATAAGGATATCTTGAATATATACTATCTAGGTTGTTTGTGTAGCCCGTGTTGGAACGGAAACTCAAAAACTATTAACATGTTCTCTTCTCACCGCTTCACAGGCAAACAGTTCTTATAATACATATAGAACTCACTTCTATAATTAAATAAATTAAATTGATTTTAAAATTGTTGAATTCTAATGTAAATGTTCAATTTATCATTCAAATATTTAAATGATTCTTTGATTTTTATTCTAAATAATTAGGATAAAAGTTCTACTCAATTCTTATAAATTTTAATAATACTAGAAATTCAAGGCGCTTCGCGCCCTTCTTTCTAGCCTTAGAGGGCGCTTCGCGCCCATCTTCTAAATTAATTGTAAACATGTTCTCTTTGTGTACATCGTAAAACTAAACAAAAATAATTCGCGGATTTTTACAAAAAATTTCGCGGATTTTCAAAATTTTAAAAAATTTAATGACGATCGAATTTTGATAGAGACAAATATTTGAAATTTTGATGATTCATNACAAACATACAAACAAACAAACAGACAGACAGACAAACAGACAAGCCAAATTTTAATAATATTTTATGCTATAATATTAAAAAGTATTTTTCTCAACATCCACATTTTGCAGATTTGAAACTTAGAAAACCACATATTTTGTTTGAATAAGAACTGTTGTGTATCTAGACGGATCTAGGTCCACCCCTCCACTCCCTGGTTATCCCTGGAGTCCTACACGACCTCGAGGCCGATGCTCTAGAAATGTGGAAATCTTAAAGTTTAAATTATTTTTAACAATATTTTTTAATTGTTATTTTTTCAGACCGGTTTTAATACTATGTATTTTACGCTATGTCCGAATCCGATGTTTCAGATCACGACGATGAGTATTATCGGTAAGTTTATTTTTTTATCTGGCTGTCAACAAAATTTAAGATATCAACCACGATTCATAACGGAACCCATTATCTATTTAACAGTTATGGAGACATATTTGTGTTGTAACTAAAAAATTTAAAACTGAGACTTTCACATTTTATGTGCCTTAATGATATCTGCAGACAAACATGAAAATGGCCGAGATAGTTAACGATTTTAGAACATAACCCATACAACTTTTCCATCGCTAAATCATGATTTCACTTCATGATTATGATTTATCTAATATGAAAGCCCTTTAAGATTTTGTTAAACATCTTAATTGAGAAATTTTTATTATAAAGCAAAACTAAATCAATTTGAAGTATTAAAACTCTTAACCTTTATGAACAGACTATAAACCCAGCTATGTTTAGAAACAAAACTTACTCTCCAATAGTTAAACTATTTTCAATTTTGACTTTCTATACCTAGATAAGAACATTTCCGTGGATCTAGCAAATCCCCAATAAAAAATTTGAGGCAAATCGGTTATGGGATACATTAGTTATGAAAGTACATACAAACAGAGATTTCTACTTTTTATACAAAATCACACGGACAATTACCATTAAGATTAAACATTTTTGGCAATTGGCAACGAAAGATGAAGTCGGGCAATTAACTTAATGAAATTTCTAAACTAATATTTGTTTTTAGTTCAATTATTCGCGAATTCCGTATGAGTGAACTCCATGAACTTCTCAAGTTTGCGGGACAGACTAGAAGCGGCAAAAAAGACGCACTAATAGTAAATATTATTGAATTCTTAAAAATAAATTAAAATGAATGTAGTCTTTGACCTAAATAAATGTTAAATGTTTTGTACGATGTCATTGTTATTTTTTATATTGTTCGAAAAACTAAATCTCTCATATAAGATATTTTTTTATATTTATTTCAGTTGGGTGGGTTATTTAATATATATGTCTAATTATAAAGAATGCTATATAATATTCTTGATGCGTCTATATATTGAAGACTGCATACTTTATATCTTATGAGATAAAAATATAAGCAAGACATTTTTTACAGATTTTTTTACATGATTATTTTAACATGAATTAATTTTGAAATATAATATTCTTCTAAAAAAGTTTTCAAAATTCAACATTTCAACAAAGTTAAACTTTTCTCTTTATAAAAACAACTCTTTGTTTACTTTAAGTTACAAGATATTGCTTTCTTCTTGTGTTTAAATTCTAAATTGTTTAGAATTTACAACTTATGTAATTTCTCTGGTAATGTTAAATTTTTTTTTGTCTAAATCAAACCATACACATGTATTTTTAGGATAATCGGATCTGACCCGTTTTTTCTAAATGACCCCACGGAAGGGTAAAGTAAGAGAACATACTCTATGTGCTCTCTACCTGTTTACCTTATATACCCCTTGTTAACCCTATGTGCCCTCTACCTGTTTACCTTTTATACCCCCCCTGTTAACCCTATGAGCTTGAGTCTTGTTAAAGTTAATTCCAAATCATATTTTATTAAGATAAAAGATCTTTACAGGCAACAATGAAATGAAACTTAATTTAAAAATTTGAGATCTGATACTTTTTATCATTGCAACCAATTAGAAATTGGAATTTCATTGTTGGTGAACTAGGAAAAACTCGGTAAAGAATACATCTGAATACGAAGGTAAAGAGCAACAATTCTCCTATACTATTTGTATTACTTCTAAAAAGGATTTGGTGTAAAACATGGCCATGAAAAGTTAATGAAATGTTTCTTTGTACTTCTTCAGAGGTGGCTAGCCCTTTAATTTTGATTTTTAAGAATAGATTGAACTGGTCATGGTTTAGACATAAAGTTGATCAAATCCCTGTAAAATATCTAGGGGGGGGGGATATAATATATCATTAATAATTCAATGCCCCCCCCCCCATTCTGGAAAATATCATAAGCCGTCCCTCTTTTACCATATTTCTAATTTAATTTCTAGAAAGTTTTTTTTGCGCGAAAAACAGGGCCAGTTTAATAGGTTTGGGTTTTTAAATTGCTTGACTAATTTGTTTGGTTTGGAAGGAAAAATGGCGACTACTATGTGTGGTTTGGCAGAAAACATTGCGACTAATTTGTTTGAAATTATGGCGCCTTTAAGGTCCTGTTTTGGTTGTAAACACGATTACTAATATGTTTGGTTTTGGCAGGAAATATGGCGTCTAATGGAGGAAATGAAACCTACTCCAACCCGTACACATCTCCGATACCTGACTCTCCGTTATCCATCCCAAACCTTTGTTCTTCTCCCAATGCAGATATTGAGCTCAAACCTCTCCCCTTCTACAGTGTACTCTCTGTCTTACTTAAACCATTCTGTTTAAGCCCGAAGGGAAATCAGCGGTTTCAGGTAATAATTACCGCAAATAATTTGATTGATTGATTGACTTTTAAGTTTAATTGATTGATTAATTCACTTATTGTATTGATTGGTTGGTTTGCTAAATGAGTGGTTGATTTCTTTATTTTGTTGCTTTGATTGATTGATTGACTATCCTAGGAGCGCATTGTACAGTTTAATCTCACCTCTTCTCAAGCTGCTGAGATTTCTTGTTCAGGGTACAGGTAAGAAGCAGGGGTTAGTTGGTAGGCCATTCACCAGTGGTACCTACTTGGCCCTCTAGATTGTGCAGGGTACAGACTGCTGACTAGGGGCTGTGTGGCATTCCAAAAAAAGAAAGGGGAAAAGGGGAAAAAGATCCTCTCTTCCGATGGCAATCTGGGGATTCAATTTTGGGGGTCAGATTTTCTTATTATTATTCTTAGAGGGCCAATAGGCGGCGGCAACATATAGGCTTTTATTTCTACAGAATTATGGTTAAGAATTTGTTATTATCATTTATAATATTATTTTTCTTTCTAGTTTTTCAAAACCTGATAAAATTTGTAAAAACTTATTTTTTTGTGTTCAATTATCTTTTTTATTAAAAGGAATATTTTTGTTAAGAACTGCGAATGGAAGACTAGAGTATAGAAAGCAAATACAGTTGAGATTTGCTCTTGTGGATACTACATCACCACAGGTAATTAAAGGGACATTCCATTAAACAAAAAAGGGCATGCCGGATACACGTTACCCAAGAAACCTTATCCTATTAAATAATGTAAAATTTATCGTACGCACGCATTTTTCTAGAAAAACGCAATTGAAAGTAATAAATTTTTCAAAAAAAAGATTGTGGAAATCTCATGCACTTACAATGACTGATTAAGCTAAGGTTTTCAGGGTACCGTTGTGAATTGTACATCCCCCTCTATGTACATATTTAAAATCACTAAAATTATTTTTTAAGTGAAATTCTTTTGATTATTTATATTTTGAGATGTAAAAAACGTTAAAAGAATCAGTTGCTTGGAAGATCTAATTCTTAAAATGTTAAGTCTTATTTTTTCTATGGAAATTTTAATGAAAATACTAAGTTTCTTTCAAATAGATGGCATTGTAGAATTCATACACTCTCAGTACAGCTGTTTTCTGTCAACTAAGTTTTTGTGTCCATCAAAATTATTAATAATAGTGTTAATTTTAGAATCATGTGCTTATCTTACAGTGAAAAAGTGCAATTTTATGTGTTCTCTATTTTCTTTTTATACACTTTTTTTATTTAATCTTGGAAATTACTTGTCAACTAATGAGAGAAAATTTCATTTTACTTTCTCTGTTTATTTTCTGTTTTTACACTTTTTTATTTAATCTTGGAAATTACTTGTCAACTAATGAGAGAAAATTTCATTTTACTTTCTCTGTTTATTTTCTGTTTTTACACTTTTTTATTTAATCTTGGAAATTACTTGTCAACTAATGAGAGAAAATTTCATTTTACTTTCTCTGTTTATTTTCTGTTTTTACACTTTTTTATTTAATCTTGGAAATTACTTGTCAACTAATGAGAGAAAATTTTATTTTACTTTCTCTGTTTATTTTCTGTTTTACCACTTTTTTTTATTTAATCTTGGAAATTACATGTCAACTAATGAGAGAAAATTTTATTTTACTTTCTCTGTTGCCACCTATTGTACCTATTTGGTTTCTTTAAAATTGAAACGTTTTCTAAAACATTTGTTTTAGGAGGATAGATTTCCTAGTTCAATATCCTTGAAGGTTAACTCTAGACTGTGTCCTCTACCTCCTATTTTACCTGCCACTAAATCCGGGGTAGAACCTTCCAGAGAACCTAAGTAAGTAATATTTTTTTCATTTATACTGTATCTGAGTTCATTTAACAGCAAGTGTTGCTGAGCCACTTCATAAAGAAGTAGGAATTGAATCCAGAGGGGATGGAGAAAGTAGTTGTGTATGAATGCAGGATGCATACATGCAGGAGTAACTTGCTCAGTTCCAGGATATATCCGCTAGCACAACTACTTTGAACAAGAAATCTACATTTGAACACTGTCAAATTCTTAAGGAGCATTTGGAGACTTACAAGGATAAAATTAGTGAAGTTTGGGACCCTGAGGAGGAGATGGGAGTGGGTTCCAACAGGAAGGCGATAGACAACTGGGTGCAGGACCAGTTGGTCAAATGGGTTAGATGAGTTCCAGACAAGAAGCAACCATTCATTAGTAAAAAGCATGAAAAGGCACGATTGAGACAGCTCACTCAATCTTTCTATTAGCGAAGCCCTTGACTCTGCATTCAAGCAGTCTTGTCAGGAAATCTAGAGATTACTCAGGTGATATCAAAGAAGGAATTAGAAAAATACTGGGCTGGTTTATTCTCGAAGCAACCAGAAGGTGTAGTTAAAGTAGATACAGTCAACCGACCATCAGATACTACGTACTCAGCTCCAATATCTGTAGACGAGATAAAAGAGGGTTTGAAATTCAACTTCCCCTGAGAAGAGAAGTTTCCGGAAGAAGAAAGATATGAATACTAGTGATAAAGATTTGTCAATAAGTCTACTTGGTTGTCTCAGCAGCGAAGGATATCCGATTCTGATTTAACTTTTTGTATTTAAACTTCAGGAGTTTTATACCTAGAATCCCATATTTTTAGTTTTTACCATTAGGATTGGCACCAAATGAATCCCAGTATTGACTAAATGATTTTACATTATAGCATTCACTAATGATTAATTCACCATTTTATATATTCGTTATATCCTTTACTAAATGAAGTTTACGTTCTTCTACACATTCATTATATCCATTAGAATTGGACCAGCATTTATATGAACATTAAATAATAATAATCGCAGCATTGGGATTGCAATCCTTTATTGTTAAGGGTTGGTTAAACTTAATCATTTTCAAACCGTTTTATCTGATAAAGTAATGGAGTTAAAACACTCATGTTACATTGGACATTTTCATCCAACTGCCGAGTCGTAAAGCATACTGCCCGACTGTCTACTTTATTCAAGTTTTTTTTAGTTTATCTTCATTGAAAATGAAGTTTGGTGAGATTTTGAAAATTTCTGCATACTAGTAAAAGAACTGTCAGAGCTTTTCAAAACTGGAAAGATCGTCATGTCCTCACAATAGCAATTAATTGTTTTTTCACTTTATATTTAAAAAGGTGTCCAAAATTCAAAATTCAGTATTAATATCTAAACAAATTAGAAAGAACAAACAAGTCAATTTGCCCCCACCGATTATCTAAAACTAGTTTAAAACTACCTCAGTCGGAGTCAGTAGCCCGAGATGATGAGTTGAAACCACAATCAAAACCAAGAAAAAGTTATTTTAAAAAAAAACTTATCATTGAAATACTAGTGTCACAAACTTTTAATGGGGTCTTTTCACTCCATAGCAATGAAAACAAACCAGTAAACTTTGCTTCATAATAAAAGATAAAGATATTCATCCGTTCATGTCAATCTGAATTATTTTTTACTCAAATTTCTTGGGTATGTGCCCATGGAACCTCCTGTGTCATAGTATAATATATAAAAGTTTGCATCAAACAAAATCATATGCCTTGGCTATATCACAAAAAGCAATTGATATTGTCTGATGTTTTCGCCTTGCTTCTCTAATAGCTGTAACAATTAAGAACATGCAGTCTGTGGTTGACCTTTGTTTTCAGAAACCATATTGTACTATTCCATAGAAATTTTCTCTTTTGCAAATTATGTGCATTCGCTTATGTAGAATCTTTGTAATAACACATAACATTATAATAACAACATATAATGAAAGTTTTCTTTGGGATGTTTAAATTGTTACGATCACAGGTGGTCACAGTTTTTAGACCTATTAGCCTGAATTGCAGCAAGAACTCTTTTTTTGTATAGGCACATGACATATAACTAAAATAGAAGGGGTGCAATTTTAAAATATGATAAAATTGGTCAAACTTATGGGAGGCCCTTCTAAAGTGAGAATTACAGGCTATACCACTGCTAGATTTTCACCAACATCAGCACTCTTTCAGCGGAATTACACGCTATGCCTCCACTGGATTTTCACCTAACCATGAATTGTTTCACTCAATCAATTAACCTCTACTGGAGTTTAATCTGATTATCTTCTAGAAATCCTCTAAGCCTCCACAGAAATTTTAACCACAAACTAATTTTTCTTTGGTGGAATTAAACACTATGCCTCCAGAGGATTTTCATTTGGCCATGAAGTAATACTCCTTCAGTGGTTTGTGATTGAACCTGTGGAAACACTAATAGAGTGGAACTAACATCTACTTTTTTACTCTACAGAGGTTTGGTCCATCACCATCACTGAATTTTAAATCTAATAGAGTCATCAGTGGAATTGCTGCAATACTGCTGCTAGATTTTCACTTGACATCAGTTAGCACTCTTTCAGTGGAATTACACGCTATGCCTTCACAGGACCACCTTTTCTGAAGTGGAATACACAAAATGCCTTTTTTAGATTTTCATCTTATTATCTTTCTGCACTCTACCAGTAGAATTGCATCCTGTGTCTCTGAGATTTTCCCTTTGCAGCTATTAGCACTCCTTTATTAGAATTACATTCTTTGTCTCCATGGGATTATCATTTAATAATGAAGTAACACTCCTTAAGTGATTTAAGATTGACATGATGAAAACACTTAATAAGTCAACAGTGGAATTTAAGGCTATACCACTGAAAGATTCTCTCCTGACATCAGCACTCCTTCAGTGGAATTACACGCTATGCCTTCACAGAACAATGAAGGCCCTTCTTCAATAGAATGCATACTATGCCTCTTCTGGATTTTCATCTTATTATCCTTTAGCATTCTGTGTCTATCCAGGATTTTCCCATAGAAGATGTTGGCAATCTTTCAGTAGAATTACATGCTATGCCTCCACGGGATTCAGTGGTTTAAGGTTGATACTGTAGAAACAATTATTTAAACATTGGTGGATAACATCTGCTGTGTAACTCTTACTTCTCACCATAAAAGTAAAACAAAGATGCTCAAAAAGTTTCATACTCAGATTTCATGCCATTTTGATACCTCAACATTGGTGAATAATTCAATCAAGAAAAGAAACCACTCATCTAGAGATACTGAGGTTAGAAAGCATCATAACTCTATTCTCAGTGTAGAGTCAGGGGAAGATGTTTTAAATGGAGATTCGATTCTTTCCAGGCATCCAAGCTCAAAAGGAAAGGGTATAAAATCAAAAAAAAAATGAAGGAAGGACGGATATACTGAGTGTGTTCTTTTCAGTCATATGAGAACGGGATGCTTCTATGCAAGTATTGTAAAGGGTATTCTCATGCAGATTGTTATGGAGGGATGGATATCAACATCATGCACGCTTGTGGATCATGTGCCATTAAGGAGAACGTGGATTGTGCTGATGCTAGTGTCGAAAGATTCATAGAGAAGCCTAATAAATCTCAGCAAGGACACTCCACATTTGCATTTAATCTGATGCTGAAACAAGTGATGAATTCTATTCTAAAGGGGGAATATAAATCAACTCAACCAGTGGCCAAATTTAAAGAATTTGAGCGGTGGTTTAAATTTAAGCCGTGGTTTAAATATGGTTGGTTCCACTTAAAATTGTATCAAATGTTTCAAGATTTAAGCCAGCGCTTAATTTAAACCGGGTTTTGGCGGATTTAAACCGCGGCTCAAATTCTTTAAATTCCATCTCAGGACTGGCAGCAGATGTTGAATTTATGAAGATGAGATTCAATATGAGTTCCACCTATGCTAGCAAGATTGTTCTTTATTTGGTTCAAAATGGATATATTGTCTTTTTTGGAGGTTTCCAGGTAGACGAATCAAGTATTAAGAAGTTTCTCTATCTGAACAGTGGAGAAACTGTTTAAGATCTAAAGAAGACACTGGTTCTACGCCTAGTGGAGGCCAGGAATTAGATGAATCTAAGGACGGCAGAGGAGCTAAGGGATCTAAAAATGGGGGAGTTGGAGTAAAGAACTCAAAACTCAGGAAACCCATTACATTTCACCGGATAAATATAAAGACAAGGAACAGGAAATTGTCATCTCGGATGAATATTGTGAACTTTCATATTCAAGAGGGTAAAAATAATGAGGAAGACAATGGAGGTTCAACAGATCTAGGAGAGGGAAGTTCGTCAAATTTAAACTTAACAGACACATTTTCCAACTCATTTACGAAGTAATTTATTTTGCCAACAAGATTTCTGGAGCATGAGTCATGGAGGAAAACTGAACCGAAAGAGCCTTCTTTGGACAAAGAATCAAAACAGCAGGCCCTCGGTTGAACAGCAGTGAGAAAGTCTGGTTCAATCTGGTCTTCACCGTTTGGAGAAAAATGGAATCCATCCAGGTGTGGTCCTATGGAAAGGAAAAAGATATTTCTGAGTTAGCTAAATGGATATTAGTGGATTCCTGTATGGTGTTTTGGAATTACGAAGTTGTTTCAAAAACCAGCAATAAGATACCTTCAACTTCAGATTTGGCTGTTAAAGTTTCGCCCAAATCAAGGAACTTTGACAAATGGAATGGGGAATTGATTGAGAAATTTTTGGAAAAGTTTACATAGCATATCACTCGGAAACCTGTCCAAACGGAAAAAAGAATAAAGTTTCAAGGAAAAAGAGAAGTTCAAAAAAGACCCATCTCAACAGAAGATGCATCCATATCTACAAATTGAAAGTGATGGACTTAATATTAGCACATCATTCTTTGCATCCGGCCGATTAACTGAACCCAGCCAGCATGGAGAAAAATCAACTTCCCCTGGGAAGAGAAGTTTCCGGAAGAAGAAAGATATGAATACCAGTGATAAAGATTCGTCAATAAGTCTACTTGGTTGTCTCAGCAGCGAAGGATATCCGATTCTGATTTAACTTTTATAAACTTCAGGAGTTTTAAACCTAGAATCCCATATTTTTAGTTTTTACCATTAGAATCGGCATCAAATGAATCACAGTATTTACTAAATGATTTTACATTATAGCATTTACTAATGATTAATACACTATTTTATACATTCGTTATATCCTTTACGAAATGAAGTTTACGTTCTTCTACATATTCATTAGAAACCATTAGAATTGGACCAGCATTTATTTGAGCATTAAACAATAAATTTCACAGCATTGGGATTGCAATCCTTTATTGCTAAGGGTTGGTTAAACTTATTCATTATCAAACCGTTTTATCTGATATAGTAATGGAATTAAAACACTCATGTTATATGGTTTGTAAAATGAACACAAATTTCAGTGTTTGATGCAGAAGTTTAATGTTACCAATATGGTGACAATGAATGTCGTATTCCGGTTTGTGATCTAAATCAAATTTTGTTAATTATGAAAGTTACAAAAATTGGAGAACATGAATAATTTCATGCAACTGATCTTTACCATCTTAGGATTGCGCTCGATTTCGAAGGTCTCTAACCATGCAGCTTATGTCATAGGTCTACAAATTGGAACTTTAATGGAAAGTGTTTTAAAAGTAACACATACTCTGCTAGATGGTAAACAAGTATTTAAACTGTCATCAGGGGCAATGTTTCATCAAGATTTGGCAAACTGGATCAACCAAATCAATTATGAAAATAGACTGATTGATTTTGTAACAGCAATACTTGAAATATTTGATAATACCAAATCCAAAGTGGTTAAATTTTGAGTTAAACAAGGTCTTGACACTTTAAATAGCAAACTAGCGGTTAATAACATGGTAAAACCACGAAACACCTGCTAACTTACATTTAAATCTTTTTATAAGTAAGTGATATCCATGCCATGTTTATATTCTTCCTACCTTGTGCCTCAATACAGTGCATCCAAATAACTGTGTCCTCCTACTATGTGAAAGACACTTTGACTCGTATCGTCCTCTATGTCTATTATTTTATACTTTAATTGATTATTGATTTCTAATTTTTAAATATTTGACATTCTATGCCTAATTGCTCCTTATCTAGACCTATCAATATAACCAACCTGTGTAAGCTGTGTACCTCTATGAACTCTGTGAGTATCACCTGGACAGTGGAGGTTGGGAAGTCCCACGCTGTCTCTATATACCTTGTGGAAAATGTTACTACCGACGATCTATTAAACAGGTGTTTATGCATATGCTCACTAATCCTGCCGGATTATTATCCGATGAAAAAATGTTCGAAAGGAACCGAGTACTTGTCTCAGACTCCAATTTTTAAATACTTATTATCTTTAAAATCTTATGTCATAGACCTATGAATTATTGAATTCGGCTAGATCAAACTGTTCACGTTTTGAATTTTAAAAGTTTACACCATCAGGTTGCAAAGAAAATTAAAAAATTTGATGTGAGTAACCAGAGAAAGAAAAATTTAATCAAAAATTATTTTAAATGCCAAAATTTAAGGGCGTTCACTATATTTAACAAGTCTTCCCCCCCCCCCTCCCTGAGTTGAATCTTGTTTACGTTCATGATCCCTGTTCATATCATTAATTATTCAAATTATGTATCTGTTAAAAAAATTAGAATTGTGTCATTTTTGAGTACTTTTCTTATATTAAATTTGGGAATTTTACTTCGTTGCTTTAGATTGTTAGAGAAAGGAGAACGAAATCCCGATGAAACAGTAGCCTTGATCAAAGAAAAACTGGAAGATCAGGACCAAGAGATCGCCACAACCTCGTGTAAAGTATCGCTAGCGTGTCCGCTAGGCCGGATGCGGATGAAGATCCCGTGCCGTGCAACCACGTGTAATCATCTGCAAACGTTTGATGCGGGTTTGTATCTACTGATGAATGAAAAGAAACCAAAGGCAAGTTTAAATGAAAAAAACATTAAAAAATGTTTTTAAATGTTTTTAAAATATTGGGTGAGGTAAATTACAATTATCCAATGAAATGAATTATTATAGTTGCACAAAAATTATCACATACGAGTAATTGTATAATTTGTACATTTCTAGATTTTGATTTAAGTTACAATTGTAATTGATCAATGCTTGTTTATTTAGTGGGTGTGTCCTGTATGTAATAAACCAGCTCTGTGTAAAGATCTTATTATTGATGGATTCTTCAGAAAACTTGTTACGTAAGTAATCCATACTTTAATTAATGAATAAATTAATGTATTGGGAGGATTGAATTAATGAATAAATTAATGTATTAGTAGGATTGAATTAAGGAATGAATTAATGTATTAGGAGGATTGAATTAAGGAATAGATTAATGTATTAGGAGGATTGAATTAATGAATAGATTAATGTATTAGGAGGATTGAATTAATGAATAGATTAATGTATTAGTAGGATTGAATTAATGAATAGATTAATGTATTAGTAGGATTGAATTAATGAATAGATTAATGTATTAGTAGGATTGAATTAATGAATAAATTAATGTATTAGTAGGATTGAATTAAGGAATAGATTAATGTATTAGGAGGATTGAATTAATGATAGATTAATGTATTAGGAGGATTGAATTAATGAATAGATTAATTTATTAGTAGGATTTAATTAAGAAATGGATTAATGTATGGGGAGGATTGAATTAATGAATAGATTAATGTATTAGTAGGATTAAATCAAAGAATAGATTAATGTATTAGGAGGATTGAATTTATGAATAGATTAATTGATTAGTAGGATTGAATTAATGATAGATTAATGTATTAGGTGGATTGAATTAATGATTAAATTAATGTATTAGGAGGATTAATTAAAGAATAGATTAGTGTATCAGGTGAATGGATTTATGTATGAGGAGGATTGAATTGATGAATGGATTAATGTATCAGAAGGAGAGAATTAAAGATTGGATTAATGTATAAGGAGGATTGGATTAATGTATAAGGAGGATTGAATTTATGAATAGATGATTAAATTATTGGATGGATTGATGTATCAGGAGAGTCGTATTTATTAATAGATTAATGTATCATGAGAATTTAATTTATGAATGAATTAATGTATCATGAGATTGAATTAATGAATATTGAATAGATTAATTTATTAGGAGGATTAAATGGATGAATGAATTGATAATGAATTGTTGAATGAATAAATGAATGAATTAATGAATGGATGAATGTATCAGGAGTGACCGGTTGCCTGCTGATGAGCATGAGATAGTTCTGCACAATGATGGAACCTGGGATCCTCTACCTCCACGGAAGGATGAATGTACAGTACTTGCTCCGACAATAAGCAAATCTCAGGTAAAATACAGAGGAGAAGAGAGAGTCAACTTGCATGAAGATCGTTTTCTGGTTCGTTCTAGTTCGTGCAAATATATTCTCTCTGCGTTAAAATTTGATATTTTTACTATTATTATTATTATTATTAACAATCAACCTACAGACAGAGTACAATGACTTGTAGTTTGAAATACAATGAAAATAGGGCTGAGCTCCTCCACTTACCCTGGTTTATATGGGATCTAGTGGTTCAGATCTGGCCTCAATTTTTATTAGAATTCGAAAAGCGGTTCAAACCTCTGCAGTGTTTGTTTATTTGTAGATTGAGGTTTATCAAAAACTTGACCTGGGAAAGTTGAGCAAGAAAAGCAAATGTCGTGAAAAATTTAAAAAGTCCAAAAACCTTGAATGTTTTGAAAAACGAAGGACGACGCCCAACACTACAAATGAGTTGCCTGCCAGATTCATAACGTCACCATTTTAAACATTCGTCTCATCAAAATTGATAAAGTTTTCCGATCTGAAATTTGAAAACGTCGAATTAGTGTTTCGCTATAAAATTTACATGCGGATTTCTTTTGCAAAAAAAATTGGCGAAATTGTCAGAATCAAACACTTTAAACACTTGAACAACGAGGACATCTTTTACATTTGATGAGAGAAAGGATTAAAGGGGTTATGACTGAATTGTCTCTTGAAATTCCCACGACAGTGGCTCACATTTCACATAAAAGTTTTTGTTTCATCTCAAAAAAGCAATTTCATATTAAAAGTCATAAGAAATTGCGTAACATCAAGTTGTAAGGATTAAAAACAAAACCTTTGTAAGATGCAAACAAGAAAATATATAAATATTGTTTTAGGACATATTTTCCGTGGAGGATACTGGTAAAAAGACAGAGACTCATATGAACGGAGATTCTGAAAAAACAGATCCAAAGAACTGGGAAGCTTTTAAGAACGGTCAGACCAACGGGCAAACAAACGGTGTGACTGAGACATTTGAAAATGAAAACGGGACCGGGTCGGGTGAAAGTACTAAAGTGATAAATGGTAAAATGGCGGAGGGGGTCGGACAGAAAAGAGAATTTGAGGATATTGACTGTATTACAATAGACTCAGACGATGAAACAGATTCATCAGACAAGGTAATATAATTAAGCATTCATTCATTCATTCACCTATTCATCCTTGCATCTATTCACCTATTTATCAATTCATCCTCTCATTCAACTATCTTTCATTTATCTTCATTTACAAGTAGAAAATTAAATCAGTAATCGGGATGTGCAATGTGCATATAAAATAATTTAAACTAAGGTTTAAATTCCTCGTTAAAAGTCAATGAATACCAAAATTTGGATAACATTCGTTTTACAATATTTGGGGTTTTTATCTTTTTTCACAAAAGATAGTAGAGTACCATTTTCCTCAAAATAATTCAAAAATTAAATACCACATTTTTTAAATCCCACGAGGCTACGCAGTCGACATTTTGATGAAAAATTATGTTTCAGGCGGTTGGTCAGCAGTTTGGGAAAAAAGCTAAAACAACAGATGGTTCAGATTCTCCGGAAGTAATCATTATTTTGGACTAAATCCGGAAGTAATTAGTACCCTGATCTAAATCCGGAAGTTATCATTATCCTGGCCTAAATCCGAAAGTTATCATTATCCGGGACTGAATCCGAAAGTTATCATTATCCGGGACTGAATCCGGAATTAATCATTATCCTGGCCTAAACCCGGAAGTTATCATTATCCAGGACTGAATCCGGAAGTTATCATTATCCTAGACTGAATCTTCATCACTAAAACTTGTAAGAAAATTAAGAAAGTGTTGAATCTGACCCTTTACTCAAATCCCTCGCCCTTTCTTTTTGCTACTTATTGTTACTCCAAAAAAAAACTATTTTTTAACTCCGTGCCAAATATTAGAACAGTCCCTTTTCTATTTTGAAAATGGGAGAGGATATTGATTGGTACAGAAACTAAATCTTAGATGATCTGATGTTATTTCTAAAATTAACATGAGAAAAATGAAATAAAATCTCAGTTATAAGTTTATTTAATATTGAGCTGTCAAAACAGTATTGAAATATATTATTTAAAAATGTTTAAGCATTTATTTCAATTATGAAATGACTATTCTTATGAAATACATTATAACAGTTTTTGATACCTCAAATAAACCACCAGGGGCAAGATTTAATGAATTTGAGCCAGGTCTAGAGACGGTTCAACCACTTACTTTTAGAATTGGTGATTAAGGATTTGTCCATGTCTCATAAAAGATTAATACACAGACAAGTATTAGAAGCGACCTCCCTTAAATTCATTAAATCCGATCCAATAACAACTAGGTTTCCTGGTACAGTTATTTTATTTTTTAATCTTTTTTTTCTTTATCCGAATTTGACTGCTATAAAAGACGGTAAATGTCTGTAGTTGATTCTATTTTTAACAGGTTAACGATCTACAATTCTACATAGGACGATCATTGATCGTTTTAGGAATTAGAAATTGTTAGAACAGATAGATCTTTTTCGATCCGTGTAATATCTATTCAAAATTAGTATCCCGTTTATGAACCGACAATAGAGAAAATGTGATTTAACAAATCAATGGTCAAGCTCAAATATGTTCGATTTGGCAAATTGTTAAGAAGCCTATCAAAAACAACTTTTAAAAAATAATGGCCGTTGTCCAGTTTCTTGCCTTTACCTTTGAAGATCTATATATATACTTCTGAGTGATAGTCGCAAGGAGTATAGAATAGAAAGAAGATGCAACTGACGCAGCCCGCCCTACTTGCCCTACCATACGATTATACATGGTTTGCAGACGGTACTGCATTTGTATAAGAAATATTTGTCTGATGTACAATGACCTATTCTGATTATTTCTTATACAAATGGAGTACCCGTCTGCAAAGCATGCATCATATGGTATCATTACTCCTTGGATAGTCGTGACCTAGAATAATCTGTGTATTTCTGCTAAAATGCAATTACTAAGTTACATGCTTGCAAGTTTGTTTTTGCAATCATAATACTCTAGGAGACAATTTTTGCACTCATGTTAACAATATTCAGGGTTACCCACACAGGATGAGAATTAAGAGACGACTGCACGAAATTTATCCTGTATGTTTCCTTGTATTTATGATTCCCGGAAGCTCAAGTTAAGTATACCGTTTAAAAACTAAAATCTCAATTTAACCTCGATATCGTAACATTTGAACAGTTTTAGGTCGTCTTTACAGTCTCATCCTGAGTGAGTCACCCTGTACAATATACATGCAGGGACTGAGTCCTAGAAATAATTAATGTTTGAGAAACAATTGTCATTTAAACAATTCAAACAGACTTCAGAGGCGACTTTAGTTCAAGGTCTATTATTTTATAGCTATAAGAGATCAAAAAAACTTTTAAGACAGTTGTACTACAGTGATAAGCAGAAAACTCTAAATCAGGAAGACGACTTTTAGATCAAGTTTTATTACTTTAAATAGTCCAACGAGCAAGGAACACAACAGATCATTTCACTAAACAAGTTACTATTAGCTTTGTAACAACATCTAATACACTTAAGAATTGCGGTAATGTCGTCTTCATAGTTAATTATTTTCTGGTTCTCACAGCTCTAGGGAAAAGGTTTTATTTATAGCATCGGGTCATTCTGGTTCCCAGAGATATCTTTGAGCTTGTAAGTCCCTCATTTAAAAATATTTAAATATTTTTTTTGGTCACGTGATACTGCACTGCCATTGGCTGAAGTTCTGTTAACGTAATACGGTCTATATGTAATAATATTATCAATTATATATATCAAAAATGCAAAATTAAAAAATAATAATAGGAACAAACCTAAGATTCTCAGGCTCCTGTGGGATATCGTCGTTTTGAGATTGGTTGCGTATTTGTTGAATATTATCTGTTTAATGTAGTACAACTTTTATACAAAATTCCACATATATGAATTTTCCTATGAATTTGACACAGTTTTATATCAATTTCTCGAGACAGGAACATCAGATTGATGTCTATTATGTATCGTTTAACGCTTGAGATTCTCAGGTTTTATCCTGTACCCCCTTTCAGTTTTCCTTTACAGTCCCTTTAAGCTTTAATTTTTTCCGTAATACGGGTTTTTTAAGAAGGGTGCAACCGTTAGGGGGGTGCACAATTTTTTTTTCAAATGTTCACCCCACTAAGCTGAACCTCCTCTACGCCCCTGGTTAAACCGAAAAAAAATTAGGTTAAAGGTACAAGGGTACCGTTGTCAATCAAGCATTGTCATTTTTGCATTGAAAGTCACTGAAACTTAGGCATTTTGTCCCAATAATACTTATGAAAACTTGAGATACTTATCCCACAATGGACAGAGAAGACTATGTGATGATCCGTCAAGAAGATATAATCTTAATATCGATCTTTTTAGTTCAACAATTTCAGTCAAATCTTACAGCGCACAGAAGTTGTTTTAGTCAAAAAGTATCAGTCCACATTGTATTGGGGACCACTGCGCATCATAAAATGATTCACATTTTCCTTATAACACGCATGCGGAAAGGGGAAGGGGGTTTCTTTGGGGTGAAGGAGGAGAAGGGGGGTATGGAGGGGGGACTTCCTTTTCTACCGTATTCCCCTGCCACGAAGCCAAGGTTGATTAGATAATTATCAATGTGACAAGGATTTTAACTCGTAGATTTATTGGCGTCTTGTTTTTATCTCTTTAAAGGACAATCCACGATTTCAAACATTTTTCCCCTGAAAATATTGTCCAGATAAAATGATAAAATAAATTAAAGTTATGCCAAATTTTAATATTTTAATTTTTTATGTAACTTGAAGATTTTGTAACTGTCTCTTTAATGAGGAAACATACTGCATACAATGTATACTTGGTGTCTTGAATCCTGAACAGATGAATAATGTAGTTTCTGTTGAAATCCTGTAAATGTTAATATACTTAATTCTTCACATAAAGGTCAGAAGGGTAAACAAATTACAATAACTCTTTAATGTGATTTTGTACTTTCTGGATTTTTTCTGCTCCCTTTTTCTAGATCTGTTTCTATATCTTGTTCTAGATCTGTTTCTGTATCTTGTCTAGATCTGTTTCTGTATCTTGTTCTAGATCTATTTCTGTATCTTGTTCTAGATCTGTTTCTGTAGCTTGTTCTAGATATGTTTCTGTATCTTGTTCTAGATCTGTCTCTGTATCTTGTTCTAGATCTGTTTCTGTATCTTGTTCTAGATCTGTTTCTGTATCTTGTTCTAGATCTGTTTCTGTATCTTGTTCTAGATCTGTTTCTGTATTTTGTTCTTGATCTGTTTATGTATCTTGTCTATATCTGTTTCTCTATCTTGTTTTCAATCTGTTTGTATATCTTGTTCTAGATCTGTTTCTGATTCTTGTTCTAGATCTGTTTCTGTATCTTGTTCTAAATCTGTTTCTGTATCTTGTACTAGATCTGTTTCTGTATCTTGTTCTAGATCTGTCTCTGTATCTTGTTCTAGATCTGTTTCTGTGCCTTGTTCTAGATCTGTTTTTGTACCTTGTTCCAGATCTATTTCAATATCTTGTTCCAGATCTGTTTCAATATCTTGTTTTAGATTTGTTTCTGTATCTTGTTCTAGATCTGTTTCTGGATCTTGTTCTAGATCTGTTTCTACATCTTGTCTAGATCTGTTTCTGTATCTTGTTCTAGATCTGTTTCTGTATCTCACTCTCTCCTATGTATGTTGTAGTGGAAACATGGTTTATGAAAGTATGTATCATATGAAACACCTGTAAGCATAATTAAAAATAAACAATAGGGGATTCGAAACTTTACAAAGATTCATTAAACCTTCTCTTTCATATACTACATACAGGGTGTCCCATTTAACATTCTCCTACATATATTACATACAGGGTGTCACATTTAACCTTATCCAACATATACTACAAACAGGGTGTCCCATTTAACAATCTCCTTCATATACTAAATACAGGGTGTCCCATTTAACCTTATCCGACATATACTACATACAGGGTGTCCCATTTAACAATCTCCTTCATATACGAAATACAGGGTGTCCCATTTAACAATCTCCTTAATATACGAAATACAGGGTGTCCCATTTAACAATCTCCTTAATATACGAAATACAGGGTGTCCCATTTAACCTTATCCGACATATACTACATACAGGGTGTCCCATTTAACAATCTCCTTCAAATACTAAATACAGGGTGTCGCATTTAACATTCTCCTACATATACTACATATACATACACGGTGTCCCATTAAACCTTCTCTTACATATACTAGTATATACAGGGTGTCTCTAATCCATCTCCTACATATACTAGTATATACAGGGTGTCTCTAATCCATATCCTACATATACAAGTACATACAGGGTGTCTTTAATCTATCTCCTACATATACTAATACATACAGGGTGTCTGTAATCTATCTCCTACATATACTAGTACATACAGGGTGTCTCTAATCCATCTCCTACATATATACTAGTATATACAGGGTGTCTCTAATCCATCTCCTACATATACAAGTACATACAGGGTGTCTCTAATCCATCTCCTACATATACTAGTACATACAGGGTGTCTCTAATCCATTTCCTACATATACTAGTACATACAGGGGTGTCTCTAATCCATCTCCTATAAATTCTAGTTCATACAGGGTGTCTCTAATCCATCTCCTACATATACTAGTATATACAGGGTGTCTCTAAACCATCTCCTACATATTATTTACAAGTTGTTAAAAACATTTATTTTTTAAAGTTGGGAGAAAACTAAACTATGCACTCGCTCAAGCAAAAATCGCTTTTGCCAATTACTCACCCTCAACTGAGCTTTTGGTGGGAATTTAAAGTACATTGACCGAAGATATGGTAGCGTACTACGTGGAGAGTTTACCCCTTTTAAACTGAAGGTTTAGAAACAAGAGCAATGAGCATGTTCAAAATTTTCAAATCCAAGGCTACAAAAAAGTGTTGAGTTGTTGAGAGGTAAAACCAAGTGTTATCTATGCCTTGGCTTTTTGGTTTTACCCAACAAGGTTATAGTGTATAGAGTGATGATGTACGCTAATCCTTTACTAATTGTACAGGCCATAAACTATATACCGAGAGCGTACTACATATTTGTTTATTATAAGGAGATTCTGGCCTTACCTATAGTATATCCTTATTAGTAAACATTTGTAAGTGTACAGTACAGCTAACTGAGCACACAGATAGAGAGTTATCATCCACCTGGTTTTACCTCACAAACTTACTTATACTTTTTTGTAGCCCTAGGCATACACATTTTAAATTTCAACGCGCTTGTTTTTAGCTTAAATTTGAAAGAAGTGAAATACTGTTCTATTTTTGCATGAGAGCGTGCACATTGGATCTCTGTGACCGTTATAGGTAAGCTATGATAAGTATATGACTAACAGAACTGTTTCAGCTGATTTTATTTTTTATTGCAGGATGAAGTACTTACATCATTTAGATATTATACACACTTGTTCAGGATAAAACCTTTCAGATATAGTTATATTTTACATTTGAAAAATAGAATTTATTTTTTATACAAAATAAAAATTACGGAGATTTAATTTTATATGTGAATATTTTTTTTGTTAGTTTTCTAGAAGCCAACAAACTTTTGTAAAATCTGTAGAAATTCAAAAGGTGTAAGATCTGTTTAGTTTGCAAAATAAGTTGCACGCTCGATTCCCAACCCTACCCTTGAAATCTGTATCTGTTGTATAATGTGGCAGCAAAGCTGGGGATTGGAAAAAAGCACCAAGATATATAGTTCATCAAACGTTCAAAGTACAGGGATGTCACTCAAATCTTGACTAAAATTTATGCTAAATTACTGTTACGAATTGGTGACCTTGTAGCTTCTCTAATTTTGATCGTACGCCAAGTTTTGAGAACAAAATTTATAAAAAGATTTTAATCAAACATGAAATGCACTTAAATTTGACGGGTCATGTATGTGATATATCAATATATATTTCGAAATTACTTCTTGTTTGTCTTAAATATAATTTTAGGATTTTCAATAACAAACATTTTAAAAAACATATGTTTTTATGTTTTGCCCTATGCATCAACATTAAGTTTAACTGTTTCACTATCATATACATATATGTTTGAGATAAATATATAAGGAAAATATTAATAGATAGACAAAGAGGTACTTAAAGCTATATATATATATATATGCACAGATGTACAGAGAGCGTCCCATATCATATTAGATTATCTCCAATCTTTAACGCCAAAATAAGCACATAATACTCAAAAAACTAGCATTTTCTGCAAAAAATTCTATTAGCCGTATAAAATTTTTCAAAATGATTCATTCTTCTTAAATTTTCTTATATATCCCCCAAATTGTAATTTAGACCCATTGATGCGGTATAATTTGATGTGGGACACCCTGTATAGTTAGATAGATAGATAATTATATATTAAGTTAGATAGGTAGAAACGTAGCTATTAATAAAGATAGAAGCATAATTAGATAATTAAGATAATTAGATAGACACATGATTTGATAGAAAATTAGATAGGTAAAAAAGATAGTTAGATAGAAGAATATTTAGATATAAAGAAAGACACGGCCTTTTGTAAGATAGAAACATATTTAAAAGAAAGATAATTAGATCAATAGATGATTAGATAGAAAATTAGATAGATAAAAAAAGATAGTTTGAAAAAATAGATATGTAGAAAGCACTGCTGCTGTCAAATATATAACGGTACCCTGTTTCCTTCAAAGTCAAGGTTAAAGTTTAATAAGACAGAATAATTATTATTATTATTCAATATCTGGAAACAATACATATATGTGTAGTTTATTCTACTATAGAAATGTTTCTTTTTCTTTTTCAGTACACAAGTATTAGAGAAAAAAGTTTGTAAAAAAGGAGTTGTCTCGAGAAAGATAAAAAATAGAGCCTCAATTTTGAACTGATTTTCGTTTAGCTTGTAATATTGAATATGTATATGTATTGGAAATATTTTTACGTTTGAAGTTTCGGTAAATTTCAAGTGTTCATGTGTCCAAGTGCCAACTTAAAGAGTGGCAATGGTAAACCATTTAAATAAAGTAACATATTGAATTCTCACAGTTTCCCATAATGTCTCTGCAGCAAATGTAGCAATGAACATATTCAGTTTAAAGGGTACCGTCGTGATTCGAACATGCCACTTGAATTTACGTCTACAGTTCCTTTAAGAAGAATTTTTAACTTCAATAATTTATTTTGATTAAATTTTACAATATTTTTAAATTTTTATGTGATAACAGATGGAAATATTTTGAGATTTCTATAGTTTTTCTTTAAGAAGTTTCTAAGATAAGAGTAGTTTATCTCAGTGTGGGGTGAGAAACCTCACAGTTCAAGTCTACTTTTTACGTTTGAAAACAACATATATTATATTTATATATACTCAACTCGAGAAATTCATATTTTTCAGATAACAAACTTTACATTTAACGTAAACTTAAAGAAATTGAGTCTTTGCCAAAAACTTTGATCATTTTCTAATTCCTTTTCCAAACTATAAATTCTGTTAGATTAAATAATTTAATTTGGAATATCAAAGGTTTATTACAACATCTGGTTGCTAAGATATAGGGGTTCAAAAATCTGAGTTTGTGGCAACGTCTCAATTTCTTTTTTAGCCTAAAATTTAAAGAACTGAATATATACAGTTCGATTTAATTGATGAAAATAAATTTCTGTACAAAGAAAACTTAAGGCTATAAATGAATATATTGTCAAACAATATTTTGGGTCACGGTGAATTAAAAGTTGCAATTGATGAGAATTTTGCCAATTACTTCTTAAAACTAAAAACAATTGCTTTATAGTTTGATAATGCACATGTTTAGGGCTACACAAAATCAAAACCCAAGGCATTGCGACACTTTAAAGTCTACCCTGTTTTGAAAATTGTTGCAACATCTACGTAGGGTCAGTTAATTTAACAATTTCTGAACAGAGCTCCGTTGGAAGTAGTAAATAGGGGAGTCTAATTTGTTATCCATTTTATATCTATCTATCGTATTCAATCTTGATTCAGCACTACTGAGCAGTCTGGACAAGGGTTTCCAGCGAATGAAACGTTTCGCGAAAAAATGCGAAAATTTTCGTTCGTATTTTGCAAACTTTTTCGTGAAAATGAATGAAGTGAAAAATGCGAAAACGAAGCGAAATTTTTGCAAAAAAATGGTTTCGCGAAAATCATAGGTGTTGAAGCTGTAACAATTGATTAAGCATTTGAAGTTTTATTATACAATATTAATAATTTCTCTACCTTTACTTTAATAGATGATGAAGAGAATTTGATTTTTCTAAGTTTCTGTATGTTCACCCAAATCCAACTAGCCAGCCAGATAGTTATTTTACAGGGTGAATTTAAAATATTAATCCGAATTATTTTTTTCCCGTGATAAATTTTATATTGTGTTCTAGGAAAGAGATTCTAACGGTTGAGAAAGTTTTAATAACTTACAAGCAAATCTATGAATTGTCACCTAGTTGTTCTTAAATCTATACATTAGGCCACTTTATATTTCGATTAATTCCAGGTCTTTCTGGTTCTGACTGCATTATATATGTATCTAGGTTTACTCAATCTAAATTATAATGGGAATGCTGGGGGGAGGAGGTATTACTCATCCTGGCATCTCCATGGGGGATATTTCTTTATTCTCAATATGAAAAGTGTGAAAATTGGTATGTCTATTCAAGATGCTTTTTCTACATATTTATTTTAATATTACATATTAAACACAAGCTTATCGTGAGTTTTTCTGTTTGTCGTGAAAAAAATTTGAAGAATAGACTTTATTTAATTTATAGCCGACTTTTTTTATTGCAAGGGTTCGATCGGAGTTTGATGAGGGGGTTATCTAGGGGGGTAGTTGTGGGGATAGAGAAGGAATAGAGGTATGTGGAGGAGGGCAAGGAGGGGGAGGTTGAAAAGGATGAGATGCATCCCATCAATTCTGAATATCCTTTATATGTCCGTAGATGATATACAACCTATATAATATATACAAAATATAGGTATACACGGCTGCCAATCATATTTTTAAATCCTTCCTACTCTAGAAAGAAGAGGAAACTAAAGAAATTATAAATGGTTTCGGAAACAGAGACATTTATCATGTTGGGACATCCAGACTAAAATAGATCTTTTATTAAAGGGGACAATCGGCGTTATTTTGGAACTATATTTAAAGGGAATGTGATTGTAACCGTCCAAGAAGGCATCAATACCCGATTTACAACGGTACCTTTATCTGATCAATAATGTGGAAGTTATTGTCGTCTTCTATAAGATGTAAAAATGTTTAATTCTGATCATTTTTATAAGTTTTCCTGCAGTTTAAATGCACGAGTCACTTTTGTAGAGAAACCACCATAAAAAAATTAGTTTTCAAAATTATAAATAGTGAAATTTTATTTATACTTGATCAGACAAAGCTTTTTCATTTGGGCATTGTCATCTTTGTATAGAGGGTTACTTGGAATTACGCTTACAGTCCCTTTAAACATCAAAATTACATCAACGAATCTTATCTGTGGAGAGCACACTTTTTATCTGGAAACTTTGATCCAAAAATTAACTTATTTTTTTTAACTGGGGTTAGCTTAAATATTTTTAAAACAAATAATAATCGCGTAAAAAAATTTATTCTTTTCAATTTGCTTACTTTCAAGTCCTTATTTGTCAAAGATAAATATAAAATCAGAAATTAAAAAAATAAAAAAAATTTCGAAACTAATCTTTTTTTGTTCCGGTATTGGGTAAAAACGAGACAAATATAAATTATAAACCTCCCACGATGAATTTTGTTGAAAATAAAAAAAATGTTGCAAAATCATGTATCTACATTGTACCTAGTATGTTTATTATTTGCATATTACTTGTGATTCAAAAACTTATAATTTTTTTAGTCATCATAAATAACTTCTCTGTTATTGTCGAGTTCAATGCCCTTCCCCCCCTTCCCCCCTTGGGCCCTTTAATTTAATCAAATTAATTCCTAAGCTCTCTTGTTTAGGGTTAATCTCCCCCCCCCCTTTTAATTTGATTCTATACTAATTGCGGTGAGGTTTCTATGACGGATAGAAAGATAGATATACAGCTGGATAGATAGATAGATAGATAGATAGAGAATATACTTGTTGAATGTTGATTCAGTGATCATCATCAGTTGAGCCTAGAACATCGCTGCATGAGGACTGCATGTGAACAATTCAAAAAGTGATTTTGTGATAATTTTTAATAATTAGAGATTTTTTCATTGCGTAACTTTTTGCTAAATGCATCTTTTCCATCTTTTGGTTTTCTTGTCTTGTCTAGTGTTTGTCCTGTCTAATATTTGTTCTGTCTAATATTTGTTCTGTCTTGTATTTGTCCTGTCCTGTTTAGTAGTTTTCTTGTCTATTGTTTGTCCTGTCTATTGTTTTTCCTGTTTGGTGTTTGTCCTGTTTGATGTTTGTTCTCTCAAGTGTTGTCATGTCTAGTGTTTGTCCTGTCTATTGTTTGTCCTGTCTGGTGTTTGACCTGTCAATGTTTGTCCTTTCTAGTGTTTTTCCTGTCTAGTGTTTCTCCTGTCTAGTGTTTTTCCCTGTCTAGTTTTTGTCCTGTCTAGTGATTGTAATGTATAATTTATAATTTTTGTCCTGTGGAGTGATTGTCCTGTCAAATGTTTGTACTTTAAAGGATTTTTCCTGTCTAGTGTTTGTCCTGCATAATTTTTGTGCTTTCTATAGGACGTTTTATGTTTGTCCTGTCTAGTGTTTGTCCTGTATAGTTTTTGTCCTTTCTAGTGATTGTCCTGTCTTATGTTTGTCCTGTCTAGTGTTTGTTCTGTCTAGCGTTTGTCCTGTCTTATTTTTGTCTTGTCTGGTGTTTGTCCTGTCAAGGATTTTTCCTGTCTAGTGTTTGTCCTGTATAATTTTTGTCCTGTCTAGTGATTGTCCTGTCTAATGTTTGTCCTCTCTAGTGTTAGTCCTGTCAAGGATTTGTCCTGTCTAGTGTTTGTTCTGTACAATTTTTGTCCTGTCTAGTAACTGTCCTGTCCAATGTTTGTCCTGTCTAGTGTTTATCCTGTCTAGTGTTTGTCCTGTCTAGTGTTTATCCTGTCTAGTATTTATCCTGTCTAGTGTTTATCCTGTCTATATTTTGATAATAAGAGATTAAACTTACCTCTGATCTTAACTTTTTGATCAATTCTTAATTTTCTAAATTTGGATTTTGCTTTTTTTTGCTTCAAGACTTGTTCAGAATCTTTTTTTTATTTTCAAGGGAATATTTCTTTCACTTTAAAAACATAAGTAAGATACATAAGTTAAATTATGAATAATCTAAGAAGTCTCTGACGTAGAAAATGTATTTTACAAGAATTCACAATTTGTTGTTTATACAGAGCGTCCCATATCATATTAGATTATCAACAATTTTTAACGCCAAAATACGCAAATAATACGCGAAAAATATAGCATTAAATTAGCCTTATTAAATTTTTAAAATGATTCATTCTTCATAAATTTTCTGATTTATCCCCCAAATCGTAATTTAGACCCATTGACGCGGTCTAATTTGATGTGGAACACCCTGTAGATAAGAATTACAAATAAAAAGATGTTTGGGATTTTGCCAATATCTAAATTCAAAAATATCATAAAATAAATATTTTTTGACACTCATAATTATAGAAATAAAATGATAATTTATATCTACTCTACCTTCTCTAAATACAATTTTATTTTCCCTTAAACCTTGTCCTTTTAAAACATTTATTTTTACCACATTTAGCCGTTTTACCACATATCTTGTACCATATAATATTACCACAACGTATAAACATTTATTTTTACCACAATTAGCCGTTTTACCACATATATTGTACCATATAATATTACAACTACGTATAAACATTTATTTTTACCACATATAGTCTTATATAGCACCATGTGTTCTTACCACATCATGTACATATTTACTTTTACCACAGATTTAGCATCATGTGACCTACAACATCATATACACATTTACTTTTACCACAGATTTAGCACCATGTGATCTACCACATCATACACACATTTACTTTTACCACAGATTTAGTGCCATGTGATCTACCACATCATATTCACATTTACTTTTACCACAGATTTAGCACCATGTGATCTACCACATCATATACACATTTACTTTTACCACAGATTTAGCACCATGTGATCTTAACACATCATATACACATTTACTTTTACCACTGATATTGCACCATGTGATCTACCACATCATATACACATTTACTTTTACCACAGATTTAGCACCATGTGATCTTAACACATCATATACACATTTACTTTTGCCACATATACTGCACCAATTGATCTTACGGTACCACACCTTATACATTTAATTTAACCACATATATATAACACCATGGGATCTTACCACATCATATAAATTTGATTTAACCACACATTTCACTATGTGATCTTACCACACTATCTAAACATTTACTTTTACCACATATAGTAACTATGTGATCTATGCACACAATATAAACAGTACCACATAGACATTTATTTATTTGAAATCATTTATTTTCGTTCAATACTCATAATCTCTTTAATTTTCTCTTTAAATAGCTCTTTTTTATCATTTAAGTTAATTTATGTAATTAAGCTACTGTAAGTAAGGCTTCGAAACATTAAACAAATTAATTTATTTAAACCTTAAATTATATGAAAATGCGGCAACACATGTTAGAATTATAAAACATTTAAAAATAAGAACAATCAAAGCAAAATCTACCTTAAATTGTGACTATTTACAAAAGTGTTGTAATTCTGACATGTTTTGCGGTTATTTTCATATGTTTTCTGAAGCCATTTCACGGGATATGTCCACACTCCAAATATAGGAGTTTTTGTGGTGAGAGGGGGGGGGCAGCCAGAAG
>NW_019397263.1:150333-152650 GCF_000591075.1 Eurytemora carolleeae
ATCAAATCAAATCAAATTATATATTTAGCCACAAACTATACATGTAAAAATGGATATTTATAATTAACATTAGTTGAAATTACAGTTTATGGCAGGGAGACGGAACTAGCCGAAACTGTTTTCAGTCGGTCTCCCGTACAATCAGTCTTTAATAAAAAATTTAACTTGAAAAGTTTCAAAAAAATATATTTAGGAAGGTTGGTGTTCCTGGCAGAGAAAGGTGAGGGTTCCTTTAAGAAGTCTGGAGGCTAAAAATTAGCATTTGAAATAAAAGATATGATTCCTGGCTGAAAAGATCCACAGGCTGGTCAAGCGAGAAACAAAGCTATAATTGAGAATTAATTAAGTATTTGAGCAGCTGAAACAATAAAGTTTATCACATCTAAAGTCTAAATATTTATCAAGCAAGAATTTTTTAACACTAAGTTTAAACCCAAGCTTGCTCTCAATTTGTTTAATATAATACATGAGTTATTTAATGATTAACATGATTAAGATTAATGATCAAATAACATGAGTAATCAAATAACAAACTAATGTTATTTGATGATAACAAATCTCAATTACTTAACGCTTCATATATTTATCATTTTAACCATTAAAGTTTTAATTTTCAGAAACTCGTCTTATTTCAAGTTTTCAAGATTTTAAAGTACTTGGCAGGGTGTCTAAAAAAGTACAGATTTTGTCACAAAGTTATCAAAAAATGTCGGAAAATTATTATTTTGCGTGAAAACATATGAAAGTTAATTACAATTTATAGCAATTCAATACCTGATAATAATTTTTTATAGATATTAGCTTTAAAATGGATACATAGTACATTTACAGTTAGAGGTTCCAACATGTTTTAAACATATAAAACACTTGTAAATATGACTAATTGCACTAACGTAATACTGCTTTACATGTTTTATGAATAAAGTTTTAACAAAAATAAAAAATATTCAACATTTTCCATCATTTTCTGCTTGATTTAAACATTAAACAACTCTGGCCTATGAATCCAGATAAACAAAGATGATATTTTTCTGTTGAAATTACTGAACCATTTTATATCAAAGAAATAACATTTAAACCAGTATTTCTGTTTAATATAAATATATATACCCAGAATAACATTTATTGAAATATTTCTGTGTTATTCTTTAGTATTTTCAAAGTTTAAAGTTTTCTAATTTTGCATATTTTTACATTAATTGTTCCCCTGTTCATTGTACTTGTGCAAATAATACTTATACAGTTATAAAGTAGAAACAAACAGTAAAATGCAATTAGGGTTTTAAACCTTATAATAGCATAGCTAAACTAATTTTCTGTTTTAGCATTTAAAGGGATTAACAACAAAATCTTAATAGCGCTAAACCCGCTAATTTTCTGTTTTAGCATTTAAAGAGATTATCAATAAAATCTTAATAGCGCTAAACCCGAGATTTTTCTGTTTTAGCATTTAAAGGGACTAACAACGAAATCTTAATAGCACTAAACCCGCTAATTTTCTGTTTTAGTATTTAAAGGGACTAACAACGTAATCTTAATAGCTCTAAACCCGAGATTTTTCTGTTTTAGCATTTAAAGGGACTAACAACGAAATCTTAATAGCGCTAAACACGCGATTTTTCTGTTTTAGCATTGAAAAGAGACTAACAACAAAATCTCAATAGTGCTAAACACGCGATTTTTCTGTTTTAGCATTTAAAGGAATTAACAACGAAATCTTAATAGCGTTAAACCCGAGATTTTTCTGTTTTAGCATTTAAAGGGATTAACAACGAAATCTTAATAGCGTTAAACCCGAGATTTTTCTGTTTTAGCATTTAAAGGGATTAACAACGAAATCTTAATAGCGCTAAACCCGAGATTTTTCTGTTTTAGCATTTAAAGGGATTAACAACGAAACCTAAATTGTGCTATTTGTACAGTTTATACCTTCATCTTGACAACATCAAGGCCGGTTTCTATCTTGAAAAGTGTGCTACTTTAAATGGCGGGTCGTTAGAAATTAAATTTTAGTCCTTTTAAAATGGCTTCGTCTCGTCGATTTTTCTAAAAATACAATTCTAAATATACAATTTAATTTTAACAAGAAACAACTAGAGTTAATTTGTTAAATTGATTAAAAATCAGTTTATACATTTTATGATCTTTTTAAAGATAAAATTTCTTTGTGTGTTTAGTACATTGTCTGTTGTAATCCTAGCTAGGGTGATATTACAAAAGTTTTATTACAAAATTACCATCATAAACTGATAGAAATAGAAGTAGATTAGGAAGTAGTTCAAGATTAGGAAATTGGTTCAGGATTTTCCCCTGGTTA
>NW_019397263.1:152829-159313 GCF_000591075.1 Eurytemora carolleeae
TTCTCTCTATATATAGTGTTCTCTCTATATATAGTGTTCTCTCTATATATAGTGTTCTCTCTATATATAGTGTTCTCTCTATATATAGTGTTCTCTCTATATATAGACGTCAAATTCAAACTAGAGGCGCCAAAAGGTCACAAAGTCGCATATATTTGACCTTCTCCTTCAGTTTAGTTTACGTTAGAAAAAAAACTATAGTTTGATACAATAGTGAAGATACAATAAAAAGATCCTATCGTTTTGTTAAACCTATCAAAATTGACTTCGAGGGCTGTTCTATCTATCACTTTGTGAGAAAAAACTAACACAGATTTCTCCGCTGTTCACTTCTCATTATATAAGGAGAACATAATGATAATTTACTATTTTAAATGTACCTATTTGTACTAGCTTTGAGAAGCATGGTATCACGTAGTTATTGAGTGAATTTTTTGATGGATTTCTGTAAACCAGAAACTTGATTATATATCAAGCTATATTAATATATAATACATATAATTTAGAACTTAAAACTAAAAATCCACCTTTTCGTGTGTTTTTCAAAACAAAACGTTAATTGTTTTTATTTATATATATTTCTAGTAAAATTTCAAGTTTTAACAACATTGCGCAATTATAGGCCAGGGTATCTAGAAAAATATGTAGACGTAATGGCGCCTTATATGTATCGTGGTCTAAATTTTCTTCGTTTCTTTTGATAGCATTTATAAAAATATAGCAGAAAACTTTTAAAGAATCTGCACTGAAATAATAAAACTAAAGTTTGCTTAATCTTGAATAAGCAAACTTGACGCAAATTCTGGTCTTTCAATCTCTGTTGTATGCAACAATTGCAAAACATTCTCAAATCATTGTAATTATAGCTGCGAGTTATGTCACATTTTATTGCGTTCTTAATCAATGGGCGTCCTCACTGCTCTGCAGGTATTTCTGTCAATGCTGCCAGCTAATTAAGGATCCCATTTTTAGGAATTTAAATTTCTTTTGCTTACATCTTGCAGCATCTATCAGGATCGATTTGTTGTTTAACTTTGTCTGATAAAAAATAATTGCTGGTATGACTTTGTGACCTCGTAGCTCTTCTATTTTGAGTTGATGTACAAGTAAAAAAATTGTCTAATCCATATATCTTTGCAGCCTGCTGGTGTAAACCTTTGATAATTCAAAGGTTTACGACATTGGGTTGCATTTATACATTAGAAAATCAGAGTTTGTGACAAAAACTCAATTCCTTTACTTTAATTTGACGTAACGTCCATGCATGCAGTATAATTATAAAACAAGATTAAGTAGAAAAATCATTTTTCTTCCCTCCCCCTTCCCCCCATACAAAATAAGTTTTTTCCCTCAGAAGTTATTTTTGCTTTTACGCTGAATTGGGGGGAAAAATGAAATTTTGAGTATGGAAAACTTGCCTCTTATAATGTCCAATTTTTATCCCCCCCCCCCCCAAATAATCTGAGTTTGAAATATCAAAGGTTTTCAACATCGAGTTCTAAAGAGATTTAAATATTTGATTTTGTTCCAAAGACTCAATTCCTTTCGAATAGAAAACGAATGTTGAGGGGCTTAGTAAGAAATTTGTCCAGGGGTTGGGCTTAATTTAACACTAGAAATCATAGTTTTCATTGATTTAGGGGGGGGAGCTTACAACACATAGCCCCATCCCTCTGGGGTTGTTTACATTTCACTGTGACGTAACTAGTAACTAGTTTTGTTGTAAACAGATAATTATTTCTCAAGGCCTCCTCTATTCACAAACGTTGTTATTGTTTACATTTTAACCTTTTCAAGATCTGTTTTTATATATTTCTCAGCAAGATGTAAGATAACCCTCTCCCTACCTCTTTAAAAAAATATCCATAGAGAAGGATTAATTCGAGGTGGTGATGACCCGACCCGAGCCACAAAACAAACTAAATGAGCTGAGCCGCTAAACTTCAAAATTCAAATCAATAAACAATATTGCAAATCATGGTTTACATTGCGTAATTCTAATAAATGAGAGGTTTAAAGTTAATACGTGCCACGTGGCATTTCAGTCAATGCCGCGCGAGTTTAATTAGTTTCCGGTTTTGATGTGTTGTGTTCAGGACAATTTATTGGCAAGGTTGACCCCAACTCTCCAGCTGAAGCAGCAGGACTACGCGAGGGAGATAAAATCATAGAAGTTAATGGGGTCAATATAAGTCAGGTGAAGACACTATTGTAGTTTTTATTAGCATTATATTGGTTTATTAGCATTATATTGGTTTATTAGCATTATATTGGTTTATTAGCATTATATTGGTTTATTAGCATTATATTGGTTTAAAAATCAGGATTTGAAAAGAGGTCATCTCTACAGTTTTAGAACAGTCAGGGCCAAATTTGGGGGAAAACTCATTTCGGGGTTTTCCACGGAAAAAAATCTAAAAATGAAACTCTGACTTTCTAATCCATATATCTTTGCAACCGAACAAAACTTGAACCTTTCTTTAAAAAAACTGTACGGTGTACAGTGTATTGTATATTTGTAGGAGAACCATAAACAAGTTGTACAGAGGATTAAAGCAGTGAAAGAAGAAACAAGACTTCTTGTTGTAGACACAAAAACAGAAATCTATCACAAGGAAAATTATTAAATTTTATCATTTTGATCATGCACATAGATCATACATTTGTCAAGAATCAGACGACATTAAAGTGTTGGTCTAGTTTTTATTAGGCCAGCGATTTAGCTGGGGTTTATTTTTTACATGGTTACTTAAATGAAAATTATAATTATCGACCTAAATGAAGCTAAATTATGTGATTTAAGCTCTAAATGAAAATTAAAGTTATAAAATTTCAAATGTAAAAATTAAATATCTGTAAAATAATTGACGTCTCATTGGTCAAAAGTTTAAAAGTTTGATCATCGGGAAGAAGATGAGTTTCTCTATTCAAAATTTCATATTTCTGTCATTATTTACTAGTTTTTTTCTCCAATTTTTACCTCGTTATAAAATTTAAGAATGAATTTAGGAAAAAGATATTATAATCACTAGTTCTTTACCTTACGTGAAACATCTTTCTTCGGATAAACATTTTGAATACATAGATACAAGAATACAGGTTGGATATTTGAATATAATACAAGAATACAGGTTGGATATTTGAATATATAGATACAAGAATTACGGTTGGATATTTGAATATATAGATACAAAGATACAGGTTGGATATTTGAATATATAGATACAAGAATACAGGTTGGATATTTGAATATATAGATACAAGAATACAGGTTGGATATTTAAATACAATTTTGTAGTTTTTCTTTGTTTATAAATGCTGAATACAATTTTATATTTTTTCTTTGCTTTGGTATCTAAATATTTGGTAGTGCATTTACCAAATAGATTAATAAGTACAATAGATGGCAACAGAGAATTAATGAACCAATTATACATGACGTCACAAGTGTCAAATATAATAAGTAAAACGAATTTTTCTCACACTTATAATTGCATGTTCTCCAAGATTAAATAAAAAAGTGTAAAAACAGAAAATAAAGAACACATAAAATTGCACTGATTTCACTGTAGAATAAGCACTTTATTCTAAAATTATCACTATTATAAATAATTTTGTCGGAAACAAAGACTGAGTTGACACTTGTGAAGTCAGAAAACAGCTGAACTGAGAGTGTACAATGAGTGTACATATGAGCCAATAATGACTCAAAGTGGATTTTTCTGCATTTTCTAAACATATCTAAAAATATCATATACACAGATCACATTTTGGAAATCCCAATTCTAAATTTTTATTTTACAGGCTTTCTGTCATTAAAATTCAATCCTCATGTTTATTTTGATAAAAGCATAGAATTTTAACGATTGCATAAATAATAAATGAAATATGATATATAAAGATTATAACGTATGTATTTTGATTTTGTTATCCTTAAAAAGTTTTTATAATTTACAATATCATATTTCTTACTTAATTTTATTTTTGTTAAGACACCATCAGTTCCAACTATAGAGCATACGCCTTCAGTAAAAGGGCGGGACAGTCCGGTTGGGGGACGGGACAGCCCAGCTGAAGGACGGGATAGCCCATCTGAAGGACGGGACAGCCCAGCTGGGGGCAGGGACAGCCCGGATTCTGAAGCTAGTCTGGAAGAGATCCCTCCAGATCACAGGTACATAACAAGGTACATAAGAATTACGAGAAGGGAAATATTCTTTAAATACCACAGAACAGAGATTAGAATAGAAGGGAAATATTCTTTTAATACCACAGAACAGAGATTAGAATAGAGGGGAAATATTCTTTAAATACCACAGAACAGAGATTAGAATAGAAAGGAAATATTGTTTCATAACCACAGAACAGAGATTAGAATTGAAGGGAAATATTGTTTTATAACCACAGAACAGAGATTAGAATAGAAGGGAAATAAGAAATCCCTTGGTATGAATTTGTTCAGCCCCTTTGAGCCTAAAAAGGAGTTCAAAGTGTACAAATCATGTAAATGTTTACAAATTTTAAACTAATACAGTATGATCGCTGGGCATATCCGTTACAGTTTCTTCTTTTTATAAAGTTTATGCACTGAAATGAACTCGGGTATATAAAGTAAAGCTTATGCTGAGATTCATTCGGGAATTAATAACAGGTTGACAGATAATTGATTTTGAGAAAATTAAATAATTTTCAAGAAATTTTATTTCTATGAAAAGATATTCCATAAAAAGATGTTTATATAGCACGAATGTACACAAATGTACACCTGCAGTGTGGGAGAAGTACAACAGAATGACAGTTTTACACTTTATTGACTTAATTCCACTCTATACTTATCTATTCTCTTTGTTCTATTCGACTATCTTTTAGCTTATAATAAGAAACCCATTAATTCTATCACTAAAAGTCCCCTTAAATAAAAATCTAAAGGTCTCGCTGGTTTAGCAGAAAATCCAATTTTATTGTTTCACTTGACTCAAACTCTAACCTTCCATTCCCTTTGTCTTTGAAATCTGACTTCTGTAAACTTTAAACCGGAAAATAAAGATTAGAAAATTAGATTCTGAGGCAGGTGTTTAGTTATTTTAAACTCATCATCTAAAATTTTTTAACATTCAGTGAGAACCAGATAATTCTGGTAGAGGAAGACGACATTAAATCAATGATTAATTGTATTTGATGCTGTTACAAAGAAAATAGTTTTACTATGGCCGAATTTAAAGAATTTGAGCGGCGGTTTAAATTTAAACCGCGGCTTAAATATGGTTGGTTCCACTTAAAATTGTATCAAATGTTTCAAGATTTAAGCCGGCGCTTAATTTAAACCGGGGTTTGGAAGATTTAAACCGCGGCTCAAATTCTTTAAATTCCATCTCTAGTAACTTATTAAATCACTTTTTAAGTAAAATTAGTCTGTTTGCACACTGTACAGTTGCTATGACCTATGTTCATTGGAATATTTAAAGTCATTACTGGAGTCTAGCTAAACGCCGTCTTCCCCTGTTCCGAAGTTTTCTAGTTCTAACTAGTTTATCCAAAAGTTATTTATATAATTTTAAATCTAAACATATTTATTATTACAGAGATGTGAAAAGAGAGGACAGCTCGTCCTCGGAGCGAACTCTTTCTAATCGGTCCTCTATGTCCTCAATTGGAAAGGTCAGTTCATTAAAGGGACTTTACAGTCCCTTTAATGTGATTTTAGACGTAACATAAAGTGACCTTCTTTTATAGATTGACATGTCCGATTGACAGCGGTAACCCTTAAAGATAGTTTTTTTAATAAGTGACTTAGAGAATTTCTGTTATACAAAAACAATGGAGGAAATTGTCAGAAATAAACACTTTTTTGACTAGAAAACGGAAATATCTTCTACAAAATTGATCAGATAAAGGTTTAAGGACTACCGATGTGAATCAGACATCTTAAAATGGAGGTTCACTTGAAACTACCACGACAGTCTCTTAAGCCTGATTCGGACAATTTTAGCAATATTATTAAAAATTATGTTAAATCTGAAATTTTGTCATTAAAAAATCCAAAATCTTAAGATTCGTGCTTTAATGTCTAAAACTCTGTTTTGTTTGTGAGTAGTATTAGACTTTATTAAGGTTGAATGTGATGCATAAAATAGCAAAGCTTGATGATAGATAAAAAAAAGATAAAGTGAGAGATTAAGAAATTAAATCGTTTGAAATCTGAGAGAACTGTTTTTTTTTTGAAGTGATTTGAAAGGAATGCTATAAATGCTTTTTTAATCACAGGGAGATCCTAGAAACATGAGATAAATGACATGCGTAGTTTTTATGAATGAAGACTTCTGAGTTTTCTAAAATGTGGTCTACCATCTTTGTTATTTGTTTAACAAAAATACACAGTTCTTAATTCACTAACAAATTTGTATCGGCACCATTTGACAGTGTGAACTTGTGAAGGTTCTAACACTTCAAACTTTATTCTTAAAGAGTTTGCTTTTTTAAACTA
>NW_019397264.1:0-1280 GCF_000591075.1 Eurytemora carolleeae
CAGTTTAAAAAATTCGAAATTGAAATGGATAGTCTAGGGAACATACTGTATTAATGTACTCTACTGCATATAATTTGTGAACATTTACATGATATGTACACTTTGAACTCCCTTTCAGGCTGAAAGGGACTGAAAAAATTCATACCGAGAGATTCTTTTAATTCCTCTCATATATATTCTATTCTCTATGGATGGTGCTGATCGCACTTTTTCTCAAGACATTAAAAATTTATACCTGCCTGCATATCTATATATATATATTATCTTTGGGAATAGCCTTAGGGCAGGGTTAAAACCAAGGGAGGGGGGAATAGCCCTAGGGCAGGGTTAAAGCGAAGAGAGGAATGGATTGAATAGGAAAAGGGATCGAGTGTACTGGTATAAGTCAATATTATGTTTATTGTATATAACGATAATAGATAAATAAATAAACATAGATAGCTTATGTACGCAAAATCACCAAGAATTGTTCAGTCCGCGAACTCATACTTCTAGGGGTCAAAGTGTACTTCAATGAAGCGGGGTGGTTTGGTGTTTTAATGGATTTCATAATTATTAAACCACTCAGGAGTGATATTTTTTTCACTGAGCAATATATCATATTGACGAGAACTGAAGAAGGACATGAGAAAAACTAAACCAACTTAAATTTCTTTTTACAGAACTCATACCACAAGTACTCAATGACATAAGAACAGCTAATGTTCACAACCGACCTATGTTAATCTATATAATAGGAATATCTTTAAAACATCTCTGTACATTAACATCTTTCAAAGATCTATCTGTAATTTTGTAAAATGATTTTTTTTTAATTGGTTCAATTCCTAGAAACAATTATGACATCTATAAAATGTACTGTTAAAAATGATGATGCAAGCAAAAATGAGTAAAAGTGTTAGTGTTAGTTCCACTTTTTAAAAACATATTTCGGTCTGCAGGTTGCAGGTTGACCAGCTCATCAGTTCTTGAGATTTGTTTATGTCAGGAATGAAATAAGCAGCCTTTAAAGCTGCTAAAATTTATTTTATATGTTTATTCATGTTCTAATTTCCATGCTTATCGACTCTCTCTGTGTTATGATCATGCATTGGAAAATGGAAGAAGAGGCATTAATTTATAATAAAGAATCACGAAAAATCGTAAATTATGATTTTTTAATATATATATAATCATATTTTTCATAACATAACATTGTTATCTAGAGTATTATTAATGATATAAAAATATTTTAATTATACGAACGTTATAGAGTGATATGGGAGGGGGGGGGGGGGGGG
>NW_019397264.1:2405-12055 GCF_000591075.1 Eurytemora carolleeae
TAGTACTGATATGATCTCTACAGTCTACACGTGCGATATCGATATTGACTCTAGTTCTGAACCCTCTAGTAATAAGTTATAAGAAATATATATACTGGAAGTTATCTATGCGTTTTATTAGAGTCTGACTCACGTCCTCTATACTGTATCCAAATGAATATCCTCCAATGCATTTAAAAATTAAATTTCACTTTTCTATATCTGCAAGTCAGACTAACCGTTCAAAACAAATTTTTAAATAAAATCTTTTTTAAGCTACGAATGAAAATTTCCGAAAGTATTTTGATTTAATATTTAAGTCTGCCATATCTCTGATTCTAATAAATCCTTTGTTTAAAGTGAGAAAGACCTGAATATTTAAAAAGAAAACAAGAAAGTTAAAAAGTTTCAACAATGATAGTATATTATTTGTTCGACAAATAGTCTAAGCTATAAAGTTACCACTTATTTTCACAATAGAATATATAATTGACCAGGGTATAAATACTAACATTATAACATATTCGAATTTATTCCCGCATGTATAAATAACCATTATTAAAAATAAAAATAAAAACATGCAGTTGGATACGTTAATTTTATAATACTTTAAATAAAAAAATGTAAAGATGCAACTTTATTTCAATTCTAATGTAAGCGGGAAAATATTTATCACATGTTAAAAGCACTAAATAAAAACTTTATTTATTTTCAAACAAATTATAAACAAGATCTGTTGAAAGAAATCTCCTTTTATCCTTCCATGAAAATGTCCCTGAAAAAAAGTCTGAATTTATGAAATACGCAGAAACAAAATTTATATATTTCTGAAATTTTTTTCTTTGAGCGTAATTTTAAGTAAACCTCTAATCAAAGATGGCAATGCCCGAAACAGTACCCTTGAAAGGGACTGTAAGCGTAATGTTTAAGTAAACCTCTATTCAAAGATGGCAATGCCCGAAACAGTATCTTTAAAGGGACTGTAAGCGTAATGTTTAAGTAAACCTCTATTCAAAGATGGCAATGAAACAGTACCTTTAAAGTTTTGTCTGAAAAGTATAAATTAAACTTTGATGTTCATAACTTTAAATTCTGATTAGTTTTATGTTTAGTTAACTTAAAACGGAAACGACAATATCTTCCACAATTAATCAGATATAAGAGTTATAAGAGTACCGTTGTGACTTGGACATTGCCATAGTTGTATTGTGGGTCATAGGAAATTATACGCTTGTAGGGAAATGTGTTTTGCGGCAAGCGCGCTTCTCAATTGGTAATCTTCTTGAAGTTTAAATCCTTTATTTGCAGGATTGAAATGTTTGTCTTGGAAAATACATTTTTTGATATATTTAAAATAGTAGAATAAATATTCATTTTCAGGGATAAAGTTACTTAAGGGAAAACACCCTTTCTTAGAAAAGAATTAAAAGAAAAAAACTATGTAATAGTTAAAATTTTTTCATTCTTTGTGTGATTCATTGTAATATTTCATCATGTATAGCAGCGGATCGAAACAGATTCTTCTTTTTCTGGCTTTTTAATTTGATTTTTTAAGAATACTTTTTATTACTCACAAATTAGTTAAAAAAAAAATAAAGGTCGGATCAAAATCCCGTTTTTTTCGACCATTGCATCTCCTAGGGTTATATATAAAAAGTTACCAAAATATCTTGGAAGGGTACGTCGCGTTTTGAATCTGATATGCCACCCTATTTATTGAGGGTCTCATGAAATTACTTAAACTATCCCTGAAAGTCTCATCTTTCATGGGTAATATTGTATTTGTGAATCATTGAATAATGATAATTAAGGTTGTTGGTTTTACTGCAGTAATTCTGCATATTGATCAAACTATATCCCAGCTTTACAACAACATAATACTAAGAAATAAATAAAATTCAAGGAAATGAAATTCTTTGAAGGGACTGTAAACGTAATTTCAAGTTACACTTCATGTTAAGAGGGTAGTGTCCGATTTTCAACGGTCCCCTTCAAACCTTTGGGTGTTCGTCTATTACAGAGATATGTGTGTGTAAACTTATCGAAAACCGCAAGATTTCAGCTGCAATTTTCAGTTTACTCTGGGTTGAGTTCGTGCATGTACCCAATTGCAGCTGAATACAAGCGGGGTCCTTTAAATTTACACACGGCCTCTTTGCATAAAGGGTCACTTTAAATTAAGCTTAAAGTCCCTTTAATTAAATTTGATTTCATTTGTAATTTTTAACTGGTGTTGGCTTTAATTAATAGGGTATTTAAAACATAAAAATTAACTTAATAAAATAAAGGTTATTGGGCATATTTTTGTTAATTCCTTCACTTTAGAGGTATTGCTCACTTTTTTTAAATAATGCCAGAATAATCGAATTCTATTTCTATGACGTTAAATTAACTGTTGTGTGTTTGCCGAAAAATCGAATTTTTTGAAGATTTTGTTTACATTTTTTTCAGATCAAATAGAATCTTAAAGAAAATTTTTCTGAATGTGTCATCCTTCAATGTACGCCACGATATTTACGAGAACAAAAAAAACAGTTTCCGGGAAAAGTGACGGATTTGTTGAAAAAGATATTTCGATAAAGATAATTTGATAAAGATATGGGATTATTTCTAAGAAGTGACTGAAGTTGTCCTGAATTCATCAAAGCTCATATGCTAGTGGGGGAAGTAACTGAAGTAACTGAAGTTGACCTGAATTCATCAAAGCTGATATGCTAGTGGGGGAAGTAACTGAAGTAACTGAAGTAACTGAAGTTGACCTGAATTCATCGAAGCTGATATGCTAGTGGGGGAAGTAACTGAAGTAACTGAAGTTGACCTGAATTCATCGAAGCTGATATGCTGATCACCATCTATATCTGCTTCCTAATAATACAAAATATACATTTTTTTCAAATAAAAAAAATATACATTTTTTTGGCGGCTTTCAATCTAAAAATTTTAATTGGATTTTATTAAGATTTTAATGATTCAAATTTAAAAAGACTTGAGCCAATATAATTGAGATGAAGTTCATTTATTTTAATAAAACCACTATTAATATATTCAAACTTTTGCCTTCGTTTTAGAATTATGTTTGACTGAATACAGGGTGTCTATATTTGACTAAATAGTAAATACAGGGTGTCCGAATAATTCTGACAATTGTTAAACAGCTTTTTTCTCTCTTTGGGTAGGCGGGATAGATAAAACTAATTTTGTACAAAGAAAGCCAGGGTCAAGAGCTACCTCAGACTTGGGAATTTTTAACGCTTGTTATAGGAAAAGACGTCAATCCAGTTATAAAACAAAACGTTTTGAATTTGAAAATTGAAAATTTAAAAATTTGAAAATTGGCAAGATTTTCAATCGGAAATACATGTATAGCACTTTTCTTAAAGTTTAGATTAACCATGGATCTGTCTAACTATTGCTGCTTTTTTAATTATCTCAGAAAAAGGGGAACCATCGGAATTAATTTAAAAGATTGCGGAAGAGAAAGACGCATTTGTCTTTTTAATGGACTTAACTAAAAAAGCTGGATAATGATTTTTATACATCATTTAAATATTTATTTATTAATTGATTTTTATGTGTAAAATATATTCTAATATGTAAAATTTGCTATTTAATTTGACCTTACGTTCTAATTTTAAGGTATTGAAGGGGGCATGCCTAAATCACAAGGTATCCTAAACCCCTTATTCCGATCAAAAATGTTTACGATAATGTCGCCTTAAAGTGTTTAATTCTAATAATTTCTCGAATGTTTCTGAAGCAAGAAATGCGCATGAAATAATAAGATTTCAAAAAACGAAACATGGATATATAATTCATCCTTGATCATACAAAGCTTCAAAGAAACCCATCGTGCATCGGACATGCCGCTCTATCAATGGAGGTTCCCTTAAAATTATGTTTAAAGATATAACCTGAACCATCTCCTGGAGCTCGTTGTCTGTGAACAAAACTCCAAGCCTGAAAAAAATCATGAAAAAAGTTGCAAATAAAAATGATTAACTAATTGCTTCGAAAACAAATTATAAGAAAAAGTAAAAGTCTCAGCTGATACTTTTCCCACGCATTCTGATACCTAATGTAGTTTTATTAAATTTTACTCAGTTTTTTTAAAGCAAGTCGATTAAGTTACTTGATCACCCTGCTGTCAACTAGATATAAGAATGAATTAAGTTCAAGTTGACTTTTAGATTTTAGAATAAGCTGGGTATCTATAGTAGTAACAGCTGTTTATAATTCTGTTCATAACTTAAAAACCCCTTGAACGATATGCCTTAATCTTGATTGGGAAATTCGTCAGAACCACGGGAATGTTGGTTTGAATATTGGTTGATTTATGTAGGGAAAGTTTATATTTCCACTCAAAGCTTAGTTCCCAAACTAGTCATGATATACAGTGGCAAGTAATTATAACTATACAATGAAGGCGACTTCTTCATTTAAGTTTTGAGTAGTACGGTCCGTACTGGATCAAGTAAAATATATTACCCCTGAAATTTTGGATAAGGATTTGATGTACAATTGGAAAAAGTAAGAAACATTTCTTTTTTAATTTAGTAAAATATATTTATTCCCTGAAATTCCTGAGAAATTCTCAGGGTTTGGTCACCAATTTTAAGATTTTTTGGGGGAACAGAATAATAGACATAGTTTAGAGTATATCCTGAGAATTTCTCTAGAATTTTTCTCAAGAAGTTCCTAAGAATTTCTCCGGATATTCCTGAGAAATTCTCAAGACTTCAGCACAGAATTTTCAAGTTTTGTTTTTCTCCAACAGCTGTGTCTCTTAGAGAGTGGGAGAGAAGTGATAGCGAGTGAGAAAGAGTGAGAGTGTCAGAGAGTTAGAGAGAGTGCGAGAGAGTGAGAGAGAATGAGAGAGAGTAAAAGAGAATGAGAGAGAGTAAGAGAGAGTAAGAGAGAGTGGGATAGAGTGAGAGAAAGTGACCCAGCTCGGGTATTCAAATGTACACCAGTTGTGCGTGGACTGGACGCAGTTCAATGTAATTGTACGTTTCACATGAACTATAAATAGATACCTGTGTAATACATATTTTAACTCCGACGTAGAAACATAGCCGTTACCATCCTTAATTAAACATAATTGAAAGATATAGATAATTGATTGTTATATGCTGTCCGAATAACCTTGCCAATTTCAAAATGGATAAATTTTTAAATTTATTAATTATATTTCTAACTTAAAGGGACTGTAAGGACAATTTTAATTATGCAAAGAAAGCAATGCCTGATTTACAATGGTACCCTTGAAAGTTTTGTCTGATCAAGTATATGTTAGATATCCATGTTTAAAACTTTGAATTTTATTTTTCAATTGGCGTATCTCTACAAAGTGACTTGCGTATTTCTACAGCAGAACACATATAGAAATTATCAGTAATAAACACTTTCAAAATCTAGAAAACCAGCAATTACTTCATTATTGATCAATTAAAGGTTTAAAATATACCATTGTGAACCGGACATTGTTGTCTTTGCATGTAAGGTCACTAAAGTTTAAAAATATATTGGTTTCCGCGTTGTCAAATCATTCAATCTTGCGATCAAAAGTTCAAAGCCACGTATCTGTTCATGAAATACTTTAAATTGCGCAATTTAATAATAAAATTTGCCCATATTTTTTTGTACATAATGAGGATGTTTTTTCTCAATAAAATTGAACAACTTAATAACAAAACAATTTTTACAGGTTATATATATGCCGCATTCAATTACTCCTAGTTTGTGAAATAATGAAGTTTTGAGATCATGTATTATCTCATGAAATCTTAATTATAATAGCCTTAATTTCTAGTTCCTATGATACAATGTTAGCTAAAACAATTTTCTAAATATTTTTTTCATGATTTAAACATAATTTCAAGTATTCCTTCCATTAAAGAAGGGCCTGTCCTATTCCCAATCACAACAGATAGCTTTTTGACCCAGTATACTAGCAACAATGAGAAACATATCCCAGTTTTTAATCTGGAAAACAACTTGATTTTTTTCATTTTCTTCTTATTTAAATCCGCTTTTATGGAGCACTCATACTCTTCTTTGAACAAAGGAACACTTGAAATAACGTGTACAATCCCTTTAATATCCGATCGTATTGTACAATCCCTTTGATATTCGATCGTATATCATTGATTTTTATAAATTAAAAACCTTATCAAAGACTCTAAACGCCTGCTTCAAATCTTCTGGGGTCTCTTTCTCAGATTCTCTCTAGAAAATCATATCTTAACTGTTTATCTTCTAATTGATTAGCTTAAAGGGACTGCAAGCGTAAGTTTAAGTGACTCTCCATGCAAAGATGACAATGCCCGATTCACAACGATACCCTTTAAACCTTTATCTGATCAATAATGTGAAAAATTGCAATTTTTCTGGTTTTAAAGAGTTCAAATAGTGTTTATTCCTATATGTTTTCCTGCAGTAGAAATGCGCAAGTCCCTTTAGTAGAGAATTCCAATATTGCCAGTTTTCCCAACTATAAACATGGATATCTAATTCATACTTGATCATACAAAGCTTTCAAGGTACCATTGATAATCATTGTCAATGTCAATGCCATTTTTGCGTAAAGGGTAACTTGAAATTACGCATACAGTCCCTTTGAATGAAAACGTATACGTGAAATGAAAAACCTCAGCTTGGCTCTTTTTAAAGTTTAGACGACAAACATTATTTATAATAGGTTTTGGCAAAATTACAAAAACTTCTTAAGTAGCTGAAATTAGAGATTTTGCGATTTTTTGCATTCCGTTTCTTCAACGTTCGTTTTTTTCAATCTATCTATCTATTACTGAACGATCTTTTAGTAAAATTGTTCGTTCAGAAAATCGTTTGTTCCGTAAAATCGTTCGTTAAAAATAACGATATTTTACAACATTTTGTTCAAAAAATCGTTCGTTCAGTAAAAAACAAAATTATTGTGCTTTTTATCCCTCATGGTCTCTTCATGGTAAATTTCATTACAGACGTGCTATAAATAAATCATCAAGCTATAATGTTAAAATAGCTAAGCTAGAGATGAAGTAGGATCTAAAAAAGCTTTGAACACTATAATGCACTAGGAAATAAAACACTAGTCTTATAGATAGTTATCGACATTTTAAACTTTATTTTTCAGATGCCAAGTTTCTAAATATCTTCGACATTGCAGGACTGCAGTCTAATTTTTTTTAACCCAGGATTTAGATAAAATAATAATTTAAACAGTCCTCACCTTTATCATTAGTTCAACAAATTCTACAAAATCAACAGAACCTGAACCGTCAGCATCTGCGTCCTAGAAAATAATTATAATTCTATCAAAAAAATATTTTTCTAATAAAGGGTGTCACACTTTCCATGCCAAAAAAACAAACAACATGAACAACATGAACAACATGAACAACATTAAAAGCATGAAGATTGCTGAAAATGACAAATGCTTAACTATAAGTTGACAGTGATCTGTCACGATGTGAAAGTCTGGCAATCTTTTATGATACACAGTTTGTCATTAGAAAGCTATCAAAGACGACATTATAACCTTCTCTCAATTTGCATGTGTACTGTGTAGTTAGACATGCATACTGTAATCGTCATAGATTTAAGGCGATATTTAAAAATCTTACGATTCAAATAAAAAAGTAAAATAAAAAAATTGACTTTTTGTTAAATTTTATATTTACTTACATCAATCATTTCTTCTATTTCTTCTTCTGTTGGATTTGAACCTAAATATTTTTGTTAAGTAATAAATCTTTTTTTTCCGGCCAAAAATTAAAAATCCAGGAGTGTAGGAAAAAAGCAGCATCATCGGAATGGTACCGGAGACCCCAACCGCTACCATACCGGAGACCCCAACATTGTCAACGGAGACCCCGAAGTTTTCAATGGAGGCCCTAAATAAATAGTTAACATGTAAAAGTTTATGATAAAATAAATTCTTTAACATTTTATACAATCCAGAGCATTTTACATTTTCAAAATTCTAACTATTTTATTTGGGGTCTCCGATGAAATCTTTGGGGTCTCCATTGAAAATGCCGGGAACTCAGGTAAGGTAGCTGTAGGGGTCTCCGGTGGGACGGGGACTCCGGCAGCATTCCGATTTCCGGTGATGATGCTTTCTTCCTGGACTCAAAATCCAGGTAACAATTTTGCGGAAAATCCACGGAAAATTTATAGAAATCTTGCACAGGAAGATATTTTTGGGAAAATTGGTGAATTTCTCGAAACTAAGAGTTTTTTTTCAGTTTCTCACAAAATCCGTTAATTGGTGATCAAGTCCTGAGTTTTTCTCAGGAAATCCTAAGGAAATATTCCTCAGAAATTCTCAAGAATTTCCAAATAAAAATTCCTGAGAAACTCTCAGGAATTTTTGAGTCAATGCCTCCTCTTATTCAGTTCCCCAAATAATCCGTAAAATTGGTTACAAGTCCTGAGAAATTCTCAGGAATTTCTTTGAGAAATTCTCAGGAATTTCTTGGAAAAAATCCATAGAAAATCTTAGGAATTTCTCGAAAATTAGTCACAAAACTCTGATCCCAAAAAAATCTCTAAAATTGGGGACCAATTCTGGAGAAATTCTGGAGAATTTCTGGAGAATTTCCAAGGGATAGGTCACAAGAGCTTAAGTTCTTGAGAAATTGTTCGGAAATTTTTAAATGCAAGTCACCAAAGCTAACGAACTTGGGGAAGTTCCTCCCTTTTGTTACCTGTCACTGTGAAGGAACTTTTCATACAATAATTCAACCTCTTTATTTTGATTAAAACCCTGCTATAGATATTTTTAAATGATGATTGATATATTTATGCAAACATGTTCAGATTCATTTTCAGAGAATGGAGTAACAGTTACAAAATACAAAATGTTAATTTGCATTTTTAATTTAAAGAAAGAGCATGAAGGATAATAATTCCTTATTGCATACTGTATATTGGTTATTAACATGTCTGATTATTTTACCAATAGATCTCATTACAGCTCCCAATTCCTTGGTAGACACAGTTCCATCCCCATCCTTTATAAGAATTCAAAATTATTACAATGGAAGGAAATGTCAACAACAAAAGTTAGGTAGTACTTCATAGAGGTTTTTTTTCTGAATTGGGAAAAATAAATAAAATTTTGGGTAAAAAGTAATAAAAGGAAGAAAAATCTTGTATTTTGCTGATAGATTCTTTAAAATATCCACCCCAGTACTTACAAGGGATGTCTGTACTACTATCCCAGTACTACTTACAAGGGATGTCTGTACTACTATCCCCAGTACTTACAAGGGATGTCTGTACTTCTATCCCAAAGGGTATGAACACTTTGAAAAAATTACCTTAAATTCAAATTGTAATTAAAGGCCAAACTTTTAATAAACAACATATATCAAATTTTGGCTAGATTGAAGCTTTTTAAAGCAGAGACAAGAAAATAAATTGTAAACATTTCTTCCATTTCAGACTGAAAAAGTAAAAAATCACCTAATGTTTCTTTAATTGATAATGCATTATGAAGTTCTTTGAAAAATTTTATTGATCATTCCCAATAAAAATATAAATAAAAATTTTGTACGTATTTTTTCCAATCATCCCGTATGAAGAAGGGGAAACCCGATAAATGTAATCCCTTTATTTTTTAATCAAAATCCCTAGGAATCATATCTTAAAGTATCAAAAGTGTGGGG
>NW_019397264.1:12499-79998 GCF_000591075.1 Eurytemora carolleeae
CTTTAAAACTATGTCTTATAGTTCTTAACCACTCTTAAATCTGTCAAAATACAAAAGTGGAGACCAAGAGATATATTTCGAAGATCTTCATTTTTCGGTATCACAAATTGTGCATTCCTTGTTTTACAGATTATGCTTGCAGGCATTATTGTGTTGTCTGAAATCATTTACTGTGCAGCAAAATGGCTAAAATTCACTTCTGAAATCTTAATTTACGTTAACTTATATTTAAGTTAAATACAAATTCTAAGTCTGTGTTTGTAAACAAAGGGAGTCCAGTTTCTGTTGTACTGTACACTCCGTATACAGACCAATTTATATATATATATACATATTTCTAAATACTTGGGACATAAAATGTCGTCATCCAACTATGAGTTTGTTCCACTTTAGTATTTATTCACTTTGGGAAAGAGCATAGTATAAAGACTTTAAACCTGAGAGAGAGAACGTTCTTAGCATTTCTCATCATGTAGAGATTTAGATATTTAGATATTTATATATTTAAATATTTAAATATATATAAATATTAAGATACTTAAAAATGTTTAATTTTAGCAAGCGATAATTTCAAATGACAAGAGTACCGTTGTAATCCATTAGATGCACTGCTAAACAACTTGAATTACTTAAAAATACGTGTACAGTCCCTTTAACGCTTAACCTGGAGCCATTTGGGCTGAGCAACTTTTGCAGGCAAGGCATCTCTTGCATGCTACCTGAATTCAATTAGAAGGTTTTTTTTGGTTTTCTTTGAGCTTAACAGTAAAGCATATATAATGTATGGTAGTTGAACTGAGAATGTAGTATTTAGGATTCATTTGAGACGTTTTAATGATGTATAATTACTGAGTTTAAGCGCAAAGTCGAAGTTCAAAATCATCCATTTGGGTGGTTATGTTTTGAGAAACTATTTTTTAAAAATTATTAAATAATTATAATGTCGTCTCTTATTCCGATGTTATATGAGATACTCGGTAAACTCCTGCTGCAATAAATATACCTCTGTCTTTTTAGGAAGAGTTGGAGCGCCTAGACCCTTTTTATCATTGCACATAGGGCAGGGCAGTGTACTTTATTGCATAATAAATATTTTTTAAATCTGTTGCTATTCTTATTTTTTCAACGATTTTTGTTAGATTAATAAAATGTTTCTAAACTACTTAAGTCATATTTTATGAAATATTTTGAAATCGAAGCGAAAAGTTTTTCTTTTGAAATTGATAGATTTTAGTCAAAAAATAGGTTTTAAGATTTGTATTTAAAGAGCATTCCTAGAAATCCCAATATTTACAGATGGGTCACACATGTTTTGATCTGAAAACAGACTTTATTGATTATATCAATTTCTTGATAATTGTAATCAAAGAGAGTGTTCGCGAAAAGTGAAAGAGGGTACAAAAAAACTGAAGATCTGAATCAAATTTTTGTATTTCATCGCTACTAATTTTTCTGTACCTGTGGCGTCTATAAGGAGAAAAAAGTGTATTGCTCAATGTCCAATTAAAAGCGTAGAACCCAAGCTGTAAATTCAATAAGTTGCATTATACTATTTAAGCTGTAAATTATTAAATTAAATTAAAAACCTTATCCTTTAAATATTACAATTTTATTCGATTCATTCGCGTGTAGTTGACATATCAAATATTTCTTGTTTTTGGAACAAATAAAATACAATATTTGTCATTTTTTGCAAATATAAAATATTTTCTTCGCTATTTGAAATCCTCGAAATTGTCTGAATGAATATTCTCAAAAATCACACTAATATTATGATATGTAAACTACATTCGAATGACCCAAATAAAATTTTTCAATTTTGTAATGATTCTTGTGAATCTCTTTCAAGTAAATATATTGAATGTTAAAAAAGTGACAAGAAATATTACTGACTATATACAGTCTTAACAGTCAGTCAAAAGTCAGTCAATAGTCAGTCAAAAGGCAGTAAAAAGACAGTATGTTCTTAAATAATATGTATACTTAAACGCCGCCATGATGTTTGTCCTACAATCATTTGTCATACAAATCATTTGCTGAGCAGCTTTTCTTAGAGAGAGACAGCACATTTAACATTTAAGATGCCGAAGTGCTCGGCCCCTAGCCCATCCTAGCCGCAGCGCTCGGCTCCGAGGCCCATCCTAGCCGCAGCGCTCGGCTCCGTGGCCCATCCTAGCCGCAGCGCTCGGCTCCGTGGCCCATCCTAGCCGCAGCGCTCGGCTCCGTGGCCCATCCTAGCCGCAGCGCTCGGCCCAGAAATTGTCTGAACCAAGCCTAACCCAAAAAAGGGTGAGATTACATCATATTATTTAACTTATTAAAAGAAATTAACTTTAACTTTTTAAACATTATTATAGAATAAATGATGTTATCAATTGTAAAGGACAAATCATTTTAACCCCTCTCTGTAGGACAAATCATTTTAACCCCTCTCTGTAGGCCAAATCATTTTAACCCCTCTCTGTAGGAAAAATCATTTTAACCCCTCTCTGTAGGATAAATCATTTTAGCCCCTCTCTGTAGGAAAAATCATTTTAACCCCTCTCTGTAGGACAAATCATTTTAACCCCTCTCTGTAGGACAAATCATTTTAGCCCCTCTCTGTAGGAAAAATCATTTTAACCCCTCTCTGTAGGATAAATCATTTTAGCCCCTCTCTGTAAGAAAAATCATTTTAACCCCTCTCTGTAGGACAAATATTGTAAAGTTCAATTGAATTGCACGTAGGACAAATGATGTGTAGAGTACAATTGAAGTGTAGGACAAATGATTTGCAGGACAAATTATTGTAGGACAAATGATGTGTAGGACAAATGATGTGTAGGACAAATTATGTGTAGGACAAATACGCCGGCTTAAATCTTGAAACATTTGATACAATTTTAAGTGGAACCAACCATATTTAAGCCGTGGCTTAAATTTAAACCGCCGCTCAAATTCTTTAAATTCGGCCACTGAACAAGTAAACTATCGCTTTAATTTCCTTGCCTGGATTCGACTATATACTGCAGTGGGTTTGAGGCCACTAAGCACTAAAGCAAAAGAAGGGGAATACTTGAACCCAGGTAAAGGGAATTGTTTTATTCCTATTCTAAAGAAACGCTTAAAAATAAGTAGCAAAAATCCAAGGTATTTAAAAGTTCCCCAATTTTATGATAGTAACTAAATTCAAATTTTTCCTAAAGGTCTTCCAAATATGCTTAAAGGGAGTGACCTGGCTATGTAAGGTAGTTGAACTGAGTATGCAGTGTTGTGGAAATCTAATTTTAAAAAATTAATTCTGAAAACGTATCCACCCCCAAAGTAGGAGTTTTGAATTTCGAATTCGCGCTCAAACTCAGGATTTACAGATCTTTAAAAAGTTTAATATCTCTCAAATGAATCCGAAAAAAGTTTTCCACAACACTGCATAATCAGTTCAACTACCTTACATTGCCGGTCACTCCTTAAAACTTTTTTTGTTTAATTTTTCTTTATTAATATAATTTACATGATTCCCAGACAGGAACACGAAACAAACCAATAAGTGTTTTTAACCATATGTTATAAAACTATTTTTTATTCTACAATCATTTATTAAAAAATATTTTTTTCTACGGTTATTTCTTCCACAACCATTTATTCTACAAGAACTCATTCTACAACCATTAATTCTACAAACACTAATTCTACAACCATTAATTCTACAAACAATTATCCTAAATACGATTATTTATTTTCAATTTCAATTTAAGGTGGATCTTTTTTCACTTAATTATCTGAGGCAAATTGTTTTTCTGTTATAAAAACGTTCATACGTTTCTGTTTCTCGTGTTTCTCGGTAAAATCGTTTAAGAGCGAGTAAACGGCGTGAGAAACTTTAAGTAACACGGGCAGCGCTGGGTTCCCAAGCTAGTATATATATAAAGTAGTAATCTCTGTTTTCGTGTTTGTATGTCCGATCCTAACTCGGAAACCCTGTTACCGATTTGCCTCCAATTTTGACTGAGGAACTTGGTAGAACCACGGGAATGTTCTTAGCTTGGTTAAGGTAAGACAAATTATTTGTAGAGGTAGATTTTTCCATTGTTCTTTAGGATCTAGGTTTAATAAATAAAGATTACATAAATTAAGAACTTTTAATCCATATACTTAATATAAGCAACACAATAAAGATTTTTTTAAATATTGAGATATACAGTGAGAACCAGAAAACTGTGTGATAGGAAGAAGTCCTTAAGGCTTAAAGTTATGATTTAAAAAATCCATTGAACATGATACACGGTATTTGTGCAGTTTGCGCAAACAACTTAATTGCTTTATAAAAAACATTAAATACACTAAACTAATGACGACGACATAAAATATAAAAAAGTTCTACAATAAACTACACACGTCATGTATAGGAGCATGTTGAATAAATAAAAATTAATTTTATCATCGAAAATAAGTAATCTTGTTAATTATTAGTTTCTATTTTCTCATTATTCATAAAGATTTTCTGCAGATTTTCTAGAATTATTATTGAAAAGACAACATTTGAAGAATTTGAAGAAATCTACGAATACATTCAAAGAAATTAAGAAATTCAATATAATAATGAAAACGAAATAATCGATTTCAGCATTGATTAATTGACAAATTTCTTTTGAGAAATATGTTTCTAACCATCTAATTAGATTACTGGATAATTTTTACTTTATTTTTCGCTGTCGTTATTTAATAATTTAAAAAAACTAATTCTGAAAACGTATCCACCCCCAAAGTAGGATTTTTGAACGTCGAATTTGCGCTCAAACTCAGGATTTACATATCTTTAAAAAGTTTAATATGTCTCAAATAAATCCTAAAGAAGTTTTCCAAAAATAAATGTCCTCCTCATATTCCACAGTTTCCAGTGTACAATAGACAAACATTAATGTGTTTCCAGTGTACAATAGACACACATTAATGTGTTTTCAGTGTACAATAGACAAACATTAATGTGTTTTCAGTGTACAATAGACAAACATTAATGTGTTTTCATTTCTAACATGACATGATAATGCACAATATTCATGAAAACAGAAGCCGAATTAAAATAATTTGAGCAGCGGCTTAAATTTAAGCCGCGGCTCAAATATAGTTGGTTCCACCTAAAATGTTATTCAATGTTTCAAGTTTTACGCCGGCGCTTAATTGAAACCTGTTTTTGGCGGATTTAAGACGCGGCTCAAATTCTTTAAATTCGGACTCAGGTACTATAAAAAATACTATTCAAATCAAAATTTAAAATGGTTGGTTTAAGTTTGAAGATAAAGTACATTAATAACTAGAAAACAATGAAATATGAAGACGACGTTATAACAATACTGAAGTGTATTTAATGTTGTTACAAACTTACTAGACACAAATTGCTCATTGGACTTTTTAAAATTATGACTTGATTCTAAAAGTCGTCTTCCTATTTCTGAGTTTTCTGTTTATCATTGGTAATTTGTAGAAAAATAGCAGATTTTGAATCATTTTCAGATCTACAGATATAATTTCTAGGATCGATCACCACCACTATAAGTTCTGCTATCCCCACCACTATTAGTTCTTCCTTTTAAACTTCCATCCCCTGAGCCTCCACTTAGCTGGCGATTATATATTGTAGGGATGGTCAACCCACCTGGGAGCTCCTAAACAAATATATTTATAAAAGTCGTCTTTGTATACTAATACAGGGTTACCCACAAAGGATAAAACTATAAAAACTCCAAAATAATCCTTTATTCTGTCGAACTGAAGATAAATCTTAATCTAGACTGTTAAAGGTGTACATAACTCAAAAAGAATAAAGTTACAGGAATTCACGAATGTAGAAAAAAGACGGGATACAGTTCGTCCCTGAAATCTCATCCTTTTTGGGTAACCCTGGACATTTTTTAAATGTCAAATCAAACATTATTTTCATTGAAGCATTTAGGTTGTGTGTAGAAGTATAATTTTAAGATTAAATGGAATTTTCAAAATGAATTATCATTTTTTTTATTAGATTTTTGATTTATATATTCAACATGCATTTTATATATAATACTGCATATATTAATACATCGTTTAAAAGGTTTAAAGTGCTGAAAGCGCCTTCAAGTGACCCTCTTAAATTTCATTTGAGGTTTCTGATCTACAAAAGTGACTTGCGCATTTTTACTTACAAAAAAACAATGTAGAAATTAGCAGACTTGTTTTTTTCGACTCAAAAAAACGAGATTATTGATCTTCCAGAAATTTTGATCAGTATAAGGTGTCAAGACTATCGTTGTGAATCGGACATTTTCCTCTTTGCATGGAGGGTCACTTGAAGGGTCCCTTTAAGAGTGTTCGGGGGTTCAAATATACAAACTTTATTTCTGATTCTCATCTAGACAGTATTTAGTTAGCTCGTCTGTATCTCTACCTCCCTTATAGTATATAAAATATCAATTTGTCCACAATTTATGTACACCCTGTGCCACAAAACATGACAGTAACCAGACGGATTGAAAGTAGTCTTCGATCTTTGAATTTAATTGTGACATTCAGTTGTAATCTATAACTTTAAAATGTGAAGATTTTTGAAACAATGAAAACAACATTCTCACAACCCTGAAGTTAAACCCTAAATAAGCCATACATCGAAAGAATTCATTAAATGTCGTATTCTTCACTTTCTGATAATGGAATGTTGCAGATATTTTGTTTTTTAATAAAAAGATTATATGGAACTCTTTAAAACTGGTCCCGGATATTCATGACAATTTAATTACTTTCGGAAATACTGAAATTTACGTAAAATAGAATAAAACCCATTGAAAAATTGTCAAGACGACATTTGATAAATTCTTTCGATGCATTCGTTATTAAGGGTTTCACTGTATATTAACCGAGAATTTCGTTCAGATTTTAATTTCTTAAAATGAAATCAGAGTTGTCAAAATCTGACCGAAATACTTCATATCTCGGGTAATATTAAAATTGCACAAAAAAAGGCAGACCACATTTTGGAAATGCCTGGATTAGTGGTGTTTTATGATTATTAACTATTTATTTTATTTTACTTCTAAAATCAGATTGACAAATAAAGCATCAAATTATTTCCAAAATCAAGGACGATTTTCAAGTCGTCTTGCTACTCTCATGTTTCGTGGGACACCCTATATATATCAAGCTGAACTAGACAGCAGGAGAAGGACACCCTGTATATATCAAGCTGAACTAGAGAGCAGGAGAAGGACAACATGTATATTTCACGCTGAACTAGACGGCAGGAGAAGGACACATTTATGCAACATTACTGGATTACTTACAGATTCTCCAGATTTGATGTTATGTAATAAAAATCTAAATTTTGGTTTTCCTCAAATAACTCTTTATAAAAACTGTCCCTTTAATCAACTTGAAATTAGGTTTACTGTCCCTTTAATTGACTTGAAATTGGGTTTACTGTCCCTTTGATTAACTTGAAATTTGGTTTACTGTCCCTTTAAGTAACTTGAAATTAGGTTAACTGTCCCTTTAATTAACTTGAAATAAGGTTTACTGTCCCTTTAATTAACTTGAGATTTGGTTTACTGTCCCTTTAATTAATTTGAGATTAGGTTTACTGTCCCTTTAAATAACTTGAAATTAGGTTAACCATGTCACTTTAATTAACTTGAAATTAGGTTTACTGTCCCTTTAATTAACTTGAGATTAGGTTTACTGTCCCTTTAATTAACTTGAAATTAGGTTTACTGTCCCTTTAATTAACTTTAAATTAGGTTTACTGTCACTTTAATTAACTTGGAATTAGGTTACTGTCCCTTTATTTAACTTGAAATAAGGTTTACTGTCCCTCTAATTAACTTGAGATTAGGTTTACTGTCCCTTTAATTAACTTGAGATTAGGTTTACTGTCCCTTTGAATAACTTGAACTTAGGTTAACCATGTCACTTTAATTAACTTGAAATTAGGTTTACTGTCCCTTTAATTAACTTGAAACTTGGTTTACTGTCCCTTTTATTAACTTGAAATTAGGTTTACTGTCACTTTAATTAACTAGAAATTAGGTTTACTGTTCCTTTAATCAACTTAAAATTAGGTTTACTGTCCCTTTAATTTACTTGAAATTAGGTTACTGTCCCTTTAATTAACTTGAAATTTGGTTTACTGTCCCTTTTATTTACTTGAAATTAGGTTTACTGTCCCTTTTATCAACTTGAAATTAGGTTTACTGTCACTTTAATTAACTTAAATTTAGGTTTACTGTCCCTTTAATTTACTTGAAATTAGGTTTACTGTTCCTGTACTTTACTTGAAATTAGGTTTACTGTCCTTTTTATCAACTTGAAATTTGGTTTACTGTCCCTTTTATTAACTTGAAATTAGGTTTACTGTCCCTTTTATCAACTTGAAATTAGGTTTACTGTCACTTTAATTAACTTGAAATTAGGTTTACTGTCCCTTTTATCAACTTGAAATTAGGTTTACTGTCACTTTAATTAACTTGAAATTAGGTTTACTGTCCCTTTAATTTACTTGAAATTAGGTTTACTGTTCCTGTGCTTTACTTGAAATTAGGTTTACTGTCCCTTTAATTAACTTATAATTAGATTTACTGTCCCTTTAATTAACCTACCTCTTTCTTATCCTGTTCTTCGTTGTACAAAGTTACAGACCCACTGTTGTTGATAATCTTCTCATGAAGCTCTTTGCTTTCCACAACCTTAAAAATAAACCATAGAAAAAAATGCAAAGCAATATAAGTTCCTTTATCATTGCAACCTGATGGTGTAAAGTTTGATATTTCAAACTATTTGATCTAACATAATTCAAATTCAAGAGGGCATTGAGTACCCTCAGGGTACCTTAGGCAAAACTTCGGTTGTTTAAAAATTCCACGGGCAACGCCGGGCACTTCAGCAAGTGTATAATAAAGGTCTTCGCTCATTTATATGTTTGCTATAGATGGTTAAACGGCTGGACTAAATGGGCTGACATTTTTTGAGGGTACTTGTCATATGTATGTAAAAAACCGGATGGAGAAAAAAGATAATTTTTTCAAAATGTAAGATTTTTACCTCATTATTTTCTCCATCAACCAGAGCATAGACATTCACTCTATACATAACATCACACAGTAAATCCTGAATAGACAATAGACACTTTATTAAAAAGAATCTTTACAAAACTTATAAAATGTGATTTTTTTTACATTTGGGTTACAGGGAATTATGGCTGAAATATTTGATAACAGAGATTGCTTAAAGCGACTCGACTGTAGGCGTAATTTCAAGTGAGCCTCCATATTTAAAGTACCGTATCCGATTCACTACGGTGCCCCTAAAAGCTTTATCTGAGTAATAATGAGGAAGACATCGTTGAATCTCTATCTGGAAAATAATGAGGAAAATATCGATGTCTCTCTATCTGGAAAATAATGAGGAGGATATCGTTGTATCTCTATCTGGAAATAATGAGGAAGATATCGTTGTATCTCTATCTGAGCTTTAGTGAGGAAGATATCGTTGTTTTTCTATCTGGAAATTAATGAGAAAGATATCGTTGTATCTCTATCTGTAAAATAATGAGGAAGATATCGTTGTATCTCTATCTGGAAATAATGAGGAAGATATCGTTGTATCTCTATCTGAGCTTTAGTGAGGAAGATATCGTTGTTTTTCTATCTGGAAATTAATGAAAAAGATATCGTTGTATCTCTATCTGTAAAATAATGAGGAAGATATCGTTGTATCTCTATCTGGAAATAATGAGGAAGATATTGTTGCATCTCTATCTGGAAAATAATGAGGCAGATATCGTTGTATCTCTATCTAGAAAATAATGAGGAATATATCGTTGTATCTCTATCTGGAAATAATGAGGAAGATATCGTAGCATCTCTATCTGGAAAATAATGAGGCAGATATCGTTGTATCTCTATCTAGAAAATAATGAGGAATATATCGTTGTATCTCTATCTGGAAAAAGATGAGGAAGATATCGTTATATCTCTATCTGGAAAAGTTTTGAATTCTGACAATTTTATTATTTCTCTCCTATTGCAAACAAGTCAGGACAAGGCTAGGTTCCCAAACTAGTTTTTGTAAAATGTTAACTTTGACAAATGTTGATGTATGAAAATATCAAAACAAGTAAATAAATATGTTAAGACAACCTGCTAAACATTACCTCTAATATTATACTGCATGGTTCGTTCTCCTCAGGATTCTGGAGAAACAATTCTTCTGGTTTAGAGCCTTCCTCTACAGCTTTATAGCGAATCTTGTATCCACTAAATATATTATTAAAGAGACTGTATCCATTAAATATAGTATTAAAGAGACTGTATCTACTAAATATAGTATTAAAGAGACTGTATCCATTCAATATAGTATTAAAGAGACTGTATCTACTACATATAGTATTTAAGAGACTGTATCCATTAAATATAGTATTAAAGAGACTGTATCCACTAAATATAGTATTAAAGAGACTGTATCCACTAAATATAGTATTAAAGAGACTGTATCCACTAATTATAGTATTAAAGAGACTGTATTCACTAAATATAGTATTAAAGAGACTGTGTCCACTAAATATAGTATTAAAGAGGCTGTATCCATTAAATATAGTATTAAAGAGACTGTATCTACTAAATATAGTATTTAAGAGACTGTATCCATTAATTATAGTATCAAAGAGACTGTATCCACTAAATATAGTATTAAAGAGACTGTATCCATTAAATATAGTATTAAAGAGACTGTATCCAATAAATATAGTATTAAAGAGACTGTATCCAATAAATATAGTATTAAAGAGACTGTTTCCAATAAATATAGTATTAAAGCGACTGTATCCATTAAATATAGTATTAAAGAGACTATTTCTACTAAATATAGTATAATAACGACTGTATCCACTTAATATAGTATAATAGAGACTGTTTTCACTAAAAATAGTATTAAAGAGAATGTATCCACTAAATATAGTATTAAAGAGACTGTATCCACTAAATATATTATTGAAGAGACTGTATCCACTAAATAAAGTATTAAAGAGACTGTATCCACTAAATATAGTATAATAGAGACTGTATCCACTAAATACAGAATAACAGAGACTGTATCCACTAAATATAGTATTAAAGGGACTATATCCACTTAATATAGTATAATAGAGACTGTATCCACTTAATATAGTATTAAACAGACTGTATCCACTGAATATAGTATAATAGAGACTGTATCCACTAAATATAGTATTAAAAAGACAGTATCCACTTAATATAGTATTAAAGAGACTGTATCCACTAAATATAGTATAATAGAGACTGTATCCACTAAATATAGTATTAAAAAGACTGTATCCACTTAATATAGTATTAAAGAGACTGTATCCTCTAAATATAGTATTAAAGAGACTGTATCCACTAAACATAATATAATAGAGACTGTATCCACTACATGGGTTGTTTCCGCCCAACGAAGTGGTTACTGTATCCCATCCACATTTCTCAAGAAAAAATGTAATAATCTACTCATATTTTAATGAACAAATCCTTAGAATCGTCATTAAAGACTCAGCCTTATTGTGGGTCACAGTAACGTACATGATTAACTTTTATTTTTACGGCTCTGAATAGATAGCTATCTATCTATGTAAGGTATCGTAAAGGAATTAAGTCTTTGCAACAAACTCTTATATCTCATACCTATATCTTTGCAACCCAATCTCGATACCTTAGAAATTTCAAAATTAGAATTCTGTTAATTCTAACTTAAAAATATCAACGATTTAAACCACCAGGTTGCAAAGTATAAGAAATAGAAGATTTACGTTTGTGGCCAAAACAATGATTGCTTATTTCACTGGTTAAATAGGAGAAACACGTAAACTTACTTAACCCTTGGGGTTGGGGATTTTGTCCACATAATCTCGTTGGGTTGAGATCCAAGTCTGAAGTTAGATGGAGCCAGGGGTTTAGTTACGAATGTTCCAACCAGAGCCTCAGAATCAACCTAACAAATATTTTTATAAATGTAGTTGAACTAGATACAGATGGCTAAACTACTTGTTTGAAACAAAGCGTTTTAGATTTGCAGACCTCAACTAGGGATGGGTATTGATTCTAGAGCGATCTAACAATAATTTTTCCTTGTGAAAGGAGATTAGCAGTCTGTGTAGTTTTTGGTTTTCCATCAAAACAAGTTGTTATACGGTCCATATTAGGTTTCTAACACAAGTGGGTTTTACTTGCGCGCAATTGTGGACTTGGTAATTTCCGCCCAATTCCGTGCAACTGAATCCCGATTGAAAACCCTATCATATCTCTTTTGAAAACGAGAATCGATCATTTTGAAATAAAAATAAAAAACGCGGGAAAATTCTTTTGTCATAAGTTATCAGCTGAAGGTTCGATAATGTTTATCTAAAATTAATTCACCTAGCTTCAGCCTACTATAACATGCTGCATCAATTTTCAAGACTTTAAAGTGTAACAATTCGCAAAGCGTTGGGCTTTGATTTTACTGCTCTTAAACTTCATTTTGCTTTTTTGTGTTCCTAAATATGAAATTTTTAAAACTAAAAACGCCTTTTTTTAGCTCTTCAAGAAGTATTTGGAAAAAATCTCATACTTGCAATCTTTAAAACAGGGTGATTACCTCATCGTCAGATCCTAAGGGAACCACAGAGTAGACTATTCGGATTGTATAAAATTCACCTAGATATAGATTTATAGAATTTTTAGGAGCGTATTCAAGGGACCTGGAGGCCGCAGGGTATACAAGAGACCTGCAGGATATACAAGGGACCATCAGGGTATACAAGGGACCTGGAGGCCGCATGGTATACAAGGGACCTGAAGGGTATACAAGGGACCTGCAGGGTATACAAGGGACCTGCAGGTTATACAAGGGACCTGGAGGCCGCAGGGTATACAAGGGACCTGCAGGGTATACAAGAGAGCTGCAGGGTATACAAGGGACCTGTAGGGTATACAAAGGACCTGCAGGGTATACAAGGGACCTGCAGGGTATACAAGGGACCTGGAGGCCGCAGGGTATACAAAGGACCTGCGGGGTATACAAGGGACCTGCAGGGTATACAAGGGACCAGCAGGGTATATAAGGGACCTGGAGGCCGCAGGGTATACAAGGGACCTGCAGGGTATACAAGGGACCTGCAGGGTATACAAGGGACCAGCAGGGTATACAAGGGACCTGCAGGGTAATAAATGGACCTGCAGGGTTACTCAGCAATTTTTCAGTATTTTCTTTTCATCAAAACAAAAACAAAATTGTTTTCTTGGATTTTTAAAATTTTACGAAAATCAAAAATTTGTTTTGAGACAACTTTTTGTAATTCTGAGCATCCATAAACCTTCGCTGGGGTAATGGGGTTGCCTTGCCAAGCAAAATTCGGGCCCGATTGTAGTCCAGCTTTTTTGACGTTTTTTGGACACAAACGGACTGACAAACAGACAGAACAAGCAAAGTATATTAGCGATATTCCAGATAGACGAATAAATTAACATTGTAATCCCAATATTTTAAGAGTTTCAGGTCGTTTTTCCAGTCTTATCTTTTCTCGGTAGATATATACTTATACATTTTTTTTGGGGCGCTTACGAAAAGAACCTAGATAAAGATTTATTGAGTTTTTAGAGGCGTTTACAATAAAAAAGAGGTCTGACCCCCCCCCCCCGCCATTTATTTAAATATAAAAAGAATATTTTAACTGTTCTTAAAATGTTATGTTTTAAGGGACTTTAAACGTAATTTCAAGTGACCCTCCATGCAAAGATGGCAAAGCCCGATTCACAACGGTACCCTTAATAGGTTTGTTTGATCAAGTATGAATTATATATCAATGTTTATTATAGTCTTGAAAACTGGTTGTTTTTAATGTTTTTAATGTTTTTAATGTTTTTAATGTTTTTAACTGTGGATTCTCTAAAAAATTGATTTGCGCATTTTTACTACAGGTAAACATTTGAGAATTATCAGATATCAGCACTTTTAAATCTAGAAAACGACAATATCTTCCACATTATTGATCAGTTAAAGGTTTCAAGGGTACCGTTGTGAATCAGATATCACCATCTTTGCACGCAGTGTGTCACTTGACATGACACTAACAGTTTAAAGGGACTGCACGCTAATCCTCTAAAGCTGACCTGTTCCAATAATTTCTGGGAGTTTAGAGAAGTTGAATGTTCTTCTCTCTCCCACCATCTCGTATTGGTTGTTGTAACCAATATCAGGGGCCTATATGTTATTCAAATCTTTTAATCTTCGAAAAAACTATATTTTTGTACGAAATATCGATTTAATCAAGGAATTTTAAATCTATCTGATATAATATGCTTTTTTACTCTTTAAGAATTGCAGACCAAAATTTCCTTTATCACCGGGATAGAAACTTTGATTGAATCTTTTAACACTCTGATCGAACCTAATAAAACTATTAGAATAGGCTGCTAAAAACTAACATAATACTAGGAATCAAGAACTGAATAATGATAACAAAATTTTAACTATTATTTTAATAAGCATGCGTAAAACTGTTCTAGAGTTATAATATATGGATATTTTACTATTAAATTGACCAATTATTTTAAAGATAAATAATCAAAATTCACATTTAGCAGAGCAGTACGTAAACTAAATTTATTTTAACGCAGATTCACTGTCCACCAAACGCTAATACTTCTTCTGTCAGTGTACTGCAGATTACTGCAGAACGCACCGAAAGCTTAGTTGAGGGTGGTTGTATTCATGTTATTAAAGACTTGAAGTGCATCAGATTTTTTTTAAACAGTCGAATTTATTCTATAATAATAAAAAGATAAGTTAAAAGGAAAAAAAATAATAATGGCAGTCTTATCAATTCACTTTTTGTAAACTGTAAAGCCCATAAATTGTAACTTCACATTAAAGAGAAAAGTTACACATTACTTTTTTATTAAAAATTAATCAGCTTAAAGCCTCAAACTGAAAATTTAAAGGAAAAAACATTTTTTTTTTGATAGAAATCTGGAGTTTTACTCAGAATTAATTTTTTTGTGAAGCTAGATAAAACGGTTATAAAATTGCAAATCTAATTTTAAAAATTCTGTGAACCCTTCTCTTCCTATAATGGAGAGACAATATTTTCATAAAAAAAAACATGATAACAGTGATAACCAGAAAAACGTGGCGTAAGAAGACGACATTAACAGTAAAACATTAATTTAGTGTATTTAGTGTTGTTACAAATAAAATAGTTAATAGTAATTTATTAAATTTCTTATTTAATAAAACATGTCTGATTACACTGGACATATGGTTGTTTATCATGATTTTCGGACTTTTTAAAGCAGAACTTGAGTTTTAAAGTCGTCTTCCTATTCTGGTTTTCCTCGTTTTCACTGTACTGTATAAAGAGTTTTTCTACCTGGATATACATTTTGTATTTCTGGTTCGTTACCATAATAGCAGGAGCATCCCAGCTAACTGTTAAACTATTCGGGAACCTGAACAGTTTGTTAGAATATATACGAACTATAATAGCAGGAGCATCCCAGCTAACTGTTAAACTATTCGGGAACCTGCACAGTTTGTTAGAATATATACGAACTATAATAGCAGGAGCATCCCAGCTAACTGTTTTACTGTTTGGGAACCTGAACAGGTTGCTAGAATATATACGAACCATAATAGCAGGAGCATCCCAGCTAACTGTTTTACTGTTTGGGAACCTGAACAGGTTGCTAGAATATATACGAACCATAATAGCAGGAGCATCCCAGCTAACTGTTTTACTGTTTGGGAACCTGAACAGTTTGTTAGAATATATACGAACTATAATAGCAGGAGCATACCAGCTAACTGTTAAACTGTTTGGGAACCTGAACAGGTTGCTAGAATATATACGGACTATAATAGCAGAAGCATCCCACCTAACTGTTAAACTGTTTGGGAACCTGAACATGTTGTTAAAGTATATACGAACTTTCGATATCTATATATATAATCTGCATAGCAGATGTGATCTTCCCAGGCTTCATTTATTGTAAAAAAAGTCGACTTTACACTTGGTATTCTTGCTGAACGTATTACGACTGAATGGTGAAAATATACACACACAGTACATTAGATATTTCTTTAATTATTTGTTTTATTCAGGTTTAAAGTGAGGTATGTACATGTGAGAATCAGAAAACTCTAGAATAAGAAGACGACGTTTAGACTTAAGTTTAGACTTTAAATAGGTCAATGTGAGATATCTTAATTGTGCAGTCTAAACAGACCCATTTTACTTCAAAAGTCAATATAGTAAAACTTTTTACCAACTACCAACATCAAATACACATTATTGCTTTCATGTCGTCTTCCTTTTCCACAGTTTTCTGGTTCTCACAGTACAAATTTAAGCTTTAAATTCAAACAAACAAATATTCTTTTTGTACCTGCTTTCTAATTCCATGTTTTTAGGCTGGGGAGGGAGTGTGATAAATGTCGTCGTTTCTTCCTCGGATAAGGTTTTTAGCGTTTCAAAAACACACACTGTGGTTACAGTAACATTGAACTCTGTAGCAGGCTGTAGATGTTCTAGTTAAAAAAAATATGGACAAGGTTTTAAAAGTTGAATTGAAGAGAATTTGTGAAGTTCTTTCCGGCCGACATTTTTTGACTGAGGAAAAGGTAAGCTACATAGTAAGTAACTTTGCTTGTTAGTTCTGTTAAAAAGTGATAAAATACATTCCTGGTTGAACGTTGATCAATAGCTATTAAATAAATTCAGCCTTGTATATTGGGAAAACTTAAGAATGAATGAATTGGCCGGAGCATTGGGAAAACTTACAAAGAATGTATGAATTGACCAGAATATTGGGAAAACTTACCAAGGATGAAGGAATTGACCGGAATATTGCGAAAACTTACCGAGCAGAAATGAATTGACCGGAATATTGGGAAAAACTTATCAAGAATGAATAAATTGACAAGAATATTGGGAAAACTTACCAAGAATGATTGTATTGACCAGAATATTGGGAGAAGTTAACAAGAACAAATGAATTGACCTGAGTATTGGGAAAACTTATCAAGTGAATTGCCCGGAATATTGGGAAAACTTACCAATTGAACAAATAAATTGGCCAGAATGTTGGGAACACTTACCAAGAACGAATAAATTGACCGTAACATTGGGAAAATTTACCAAGAACGAATAAATTGACCGGAATAATGGGAAACCTATAAAAAAGAAATGAATTGACTAGAAAAAGAAAACTTACCATGAACGAACGAATTAACCGGAAAATAAAAACTTACCAAGAACGAATGAATTGACCAGAAAGAGAAAAACTTATCAAAAACAAATGAATTGACTGGATAACTGGGAAAAGTTACCAATAACGAATGAATTGACCGGAATAATGGGAAAACTAACCAAGAACGAATTAACTAACCGAAATATTGGGCAAACTTACCAATAACAAATGAATTCACCGAAATATTTCACTTACCAAGAACAAATGAATTTACCGGAATATTGAGAAAACTTACCAAGAACATATGAATTCACCAGAATGTTGGGAAAACTTACCAAGAACGAAAGAATTTATCGGAATATTGGGAAAACCTACCAAGAATGAATGAATTTACCGGAATATTGGGAAAACTTACCAAGAATGAATGAATTTACCAGATTATTGGGAAAACTTACCAAGAACGAATGATTTACTGGAATATTGGGAAAACTTACCAAGAACGAATGAATTGACCGGAATATTTGGGTTATGCTTGACCGCCATCTCCTTCCTGTCCTTGTTATCCTGATGCAGAATACATTATACAGGAACTATTCACGTTAATCAAAGTATTTCATCATTTAAGGATCGACATTAATTTCTGACAATTAATGATAGATGAGCAGTGAAAATTAAATATAATATCTTAAGGTACGCGCGGTAAGTCTGTTGTTGGTAACAATAAACAGCGTCGAGTAACTGTCGTCTTTGTTATTTTTCTGAGTTCGAAAAGTTGTAATTTTTTAGTTTTTAATTGAAATACAGGATAAAGTACATTACACTTTATTTTTAAAATGTGAAATTATGTTTAAATATTTATATATTTTTTATATAATATTTATATAATATTTATAAATTGAAAATTTTAATTACCTTTGATGTAATCAATAAATTGAATGCCCTGAAATATTTTTAAATCAATACAAATTAAACATTTTTATAATAACTACTTTTGTTTATCATTTTATAGTTGGACAAATATAGTAACTCAACAATTTTCGATGACTTGAAGAAATGGAATCCAATGAATCCGTTAAAATCCAATATATTGGCTACTTCAATTTATCTGAGTTTTGTTAGTTTTTTTTTTGTAAAACCTAGGGTTTTCTATAGTTCATGGCGTTCTTTTGGTCTTTCAATTTTTTAAAGGGCCACCCAAAATAAATTGCCTTGCACACATTTTCTCCTTATCACAACACAACTAACCTCACAAACAACTTGCCTTGAAAACATTAGAATTAAAACTCGCCTTGAAATTTTTTAAATTTTAATATTATTAAAGTCAGATGTTATCAAGGTCAGATGTTATTCAAGGCTAAATGTTAAAAGGCGAGTTGTTGTAAAGGGAGTTGTTGTAAGGGGAGTTGTTGTAAGGGGAGTTGTTGTAAGGGTAATTGTTGTAATGGGAGTTGTTGTAGGGGGAGTTGTTGCCTGAAAATGATTGGATATGTTTTTTTACCTAAGCCTGGAGTGCCCTTCAGGAGCTACCCATTTTACAGTTGCTTGCTCTGCATGATATACAGTTTTAATAAATAATCATTTTTTTTATAAAAAAGTAATCTCTGTTTGTTTGATGTTGTATGTAATTTTTAATTTTAATTGGGGGGACTTGGTAGAACTGCGGTAGTGTTCTTAGCTGGTTTAATAGTTAAACTTTGAGTGAGATGACTTTAAAAAAGAAATTTTAGTTTCCAGGCAAAGCTGGGTCTTCAAGCTAGTCAACAATACATGCAGCCCAAGTAAAACTGGATTAGATGTCAGATAGATCTATTTATTGCATGAACATTACTCATTACTATGCACTGGTTCAGTTTTGTATTGCTTTTTAAATGTGGGTAGCTAAGACCGGGTTAGCGAACGACAGTTTTTAAAAATTAACGAAATCAACGAAATCATAAAAAAATTAAGGGAAAATTTAAAAAATTTTGAAAAATTTAATTTTTAAATAACATTCTGTGTATCTTCATGGATTAAATTAAATGGTAGAAAATTAAACCCCAAGGCCATTTATTAATTGTATCAAGTACAACTCTCGTTAACTGCATTAATGTTGAAGGCAGATAAAGAATATTTGGCATATCTACACTCTACAGCTGACACTGTTAAAAAATCGAAATTGTTAACGAACGGCTTCTTCACGAGCCATTTACAGGCATTGTACCTATGTTAGGAACACTTTTAAACACAAAAATTTCGACGTTAAAGGGAGCGTTCGCGAAAAATGAAATGGGGTAAAGGCTTACGGCGAAAAATAATCGCTTTAGATCGCTACTTATCTTATTTTCTATCTGGACGATAAAGCTTAAACACGCTTTTTTTCAGAGACACCATAGGTATAGTATTTGTATGTAACATGAAGAATAAACAAAAATGTTTAAAGAATGTTTAAATCTTGTATATTCCTGTTCCAATATCCTCTAATCCAAGGGAGTTCACAGGTCCGGGTTTCGTTAAAACCGTCTCAAATATAGCATTTCGGGTCTCACGGTCTCCAGTCTGAAATATATATTATTAAAGGGAATAATAATTAGATTTTATTTTATTTTTAAGAGATTCAACACTTTATTTCATTTTATAAACTCTAAAAAATGTCAAATTTTTTAAGATGAAACTCATCATTCTTCAACGTTTAAAGAATCGCGCAATTAAGAATCCGGTGCTCGAACAAATTTTGTCAGATGAAAATTTTACATTTCTTAGAGATGTCGGTTTTAAAATATAATTATAATAAACCTTAGTTTTGAGTTGTATTCCGTATGTTTCTCCAGGACTGAGACCAGCCACTGTAAAGTTAGTCAACTTATTACTCAATTCTCTCTCTCGATATCCCTGGACAAATTATAATAATAATAATAATAATAATAATAATAATAATAATAATAATAATAATAATAATAATAATAATAATAATAATAATAATAATAATAATGATGATAATATCTGTTCAAATATTAATATTTACTAACAAAATAATCATAACGATAATTGCTAGATATTGTTTATGTTTGCAAAAATATGGGAATATACAAGTGTTCAACACTTTTATTTTATTTGATTTTAGGCAACTTTCGAGAGATAATTTACTTTTTCCCCCGTGTTTTATTTTGTTGCAAAAATTTAACCCTTATTGGTTTTCATAGATCTTTTACTCTTTTTTAATTTACCAAAATATTGTTTTTATCCAAAGCTATGCCGCAAGAAATTGTCATGTTCAGGAGGGAGGGCATGAAATGTTTGGCATTTCTATTTTGAAATAAAATAAAATTTCCTAGAACTAGCAAGGTATTTATGACATCAAACATTTAGAATTATATAGAAAGACCCAAGGGAAACTTTAATTCGTAAATTGAAAAGCAATTGATTAATTTATAAAAAGTTCAGAGAATTTTCCTGTTCTAGGTTGTGAAGGTAAAAAATAATATGACACTGAAAACTACAGTTCTATTGTACAACCGTACCGACTTCTAGGCAGGCAGGGCAAGTTGTACGCTGTACATGTATACAAACACACTTCAAACGGAAAACCGGAAAAGTACACCGAAGAACTGTAAACTAAACAGAACGAGAAGGAAAATTTATACGACATTTCTGGTAAAGCTTTAAACCTCCAATAGTTTTGATTTTTGAACGAGTATCAGAAGCGCAACGGAATTGAGTCTTTGCCACACACTCTAAATTGTCTAGGCCCTAAATATTACAAATCCAATGTTGTAGACCTAAGATATTTTAAACCATATATAGTCTAAGTTTGAAATAACAAAGGTTTACATCTTCTGATTGCAAAGATATAAGGATTTGAAAACTTGTTTGTGTTGCAAAGACTCAATTCCTTTCTCCAATTATATATTAGAAATTTAAAGCATCCATGGTTCTTAAGAGGAGATATAATTGAAAACATGTTAGATTTCGATATTTCGTAAAATTTACTTAAGTTTGACGTGAAAGGAATTCATCTCCCTCTAGTGAGCTAAATGGATGAAAAGCAAGCCATTTCCTTAACAAGCTTTTCTACGGGGTGTCCCCCATCATTTCGGATAGTTTGTTGTTTTTAAGTGCGATTTTCGGGACTAATCAGAAAATTTAAGTTAGGATATGTTAAACAATTGCACCCTAATAAATTCAAAAATCAATATCTTCCAATTTTGCTACAATGAGAACCAGAAAACTCTGAAATAGGAAGACGATTAAACCTCTAAAGAAGTACGGACAAGCTAACTTTTAAGGTGAGAGGGGGGGGGGGGCAAGCTAGGTTTCACAAAAAAGGGGAGTGGCACGCTGGGTGTTGTTAAAAAAGCAATAAATCACTAGGTTTATAGAAAGAGAGGAAGGGTGGGGGCGAGGCTTCATATAGAGGACTGGGTTGTATTTTTTATTACCTTATGCTGCCGGAGATCTCCTGAAGAATCTGGGAGGCTTCCAGTCGAAAAACTAAAATAAAAAATATAACTTTTTGACTTGAGGAATTTGAAAGAAAAAAACTAGAATTTCCCCGACACAAAATAAAAGGTTAAATCAGATTTTGTAAAAATCAACATATTTAACAAAAGAATTTAGAGTCTTTGTCATAAACCAAAATTTTTCTAATCCCCATATCTATGCAACCTGATGATGTAAGCCATTGATATTTAAAACTTAGATTACAATTTATAGTTTAAAGTATTTAAACATCAGGTTGCAAAAATAAAGAGATTATCAAATTTGAGTTTGTAGCAAAAACTCATTAACTTTACGAACAGATTTTACAGAAATCATAATCTCAAATTATCTGAACACTATATACAATGTTCACTCTGAAACAGTGCAAAAAAATGAATCCACAAATCAGATTAAAATACACCTATTTTTACACCAAAAAAGTCATATTTTGTTTGAAATTAATTCGTTTTTAATTTAATTTGGTGTTCACTATATGTTTTAAGCTTAAACAGCTTAAAGAGATATTTAACTTGTAGATTAGAATAAATTGAATCAGCTGTACTATCATATTCAAAAATTTTCATCTCATACATATTTACATATTCGATTCCTGTAGAATACGTTATGAAAAAACCTAACTTTATCCCTAACTAATAATATATTAAAGTATTAAAATTTAAACAAACTAAAATAAAGAATAAAATTCTAAATACAAAAAACACTACCATGCTTTTCATTACTTTATATATATAAAAAATACTATTATATAATATCTACAAAACAACTAAAAATGTAAAGAACTAAATGTACGAATAATACATTAACTAATCAATATTGTAAAATGATAACAAAGGAATTGAGTCTTTACTATAAATTCAAATTTTCTAATGCAACCTGATGGTGTAAATCTTTGGTATTTCAATCTAACAGAGTTCATAATTTGAAATATCTTAGGTACGACATTGTATTGCAAAGATAATTATGGACTAGTAGTAATATATATACCATAGAGAATAGAATATATATTAGAGGGGAATTTACTAGAAAAAAGTGTAAAACGGCCATTTTGTTGTACTGTTTCCATACTGCAGGTGTACTTCACATATTTGTTCTATAACCTTTTGGGCCCTGGAATATCATTTTATAGAAAATCTAAAATTAATGTTAAAAGAAAACCAAATTATAAAATAATTAATATAATTGACCAATGATCATTTCACATAGACCCTATGCATTTCATTTTACAAACGATAATAATAACTATAAATCAAATGATGGTTTTTATTCACCTAATTCATTATAAAGTTTATTTAACACCTTTAAAAATTTCGAAATTGAAACGAATAGTCTAGGGAACATACTGTATTAATGTACTCTACTGCATATAATTTGTGAACATTTACATGATTTGTACACTTTGAACGATCCCTTTCAGGCTGAATGGGACTGAAAAAAATCATACCGAGAGATTCTTTAAATTCCTCTCTAACATATATTCTATTCTCTATGAGTAATACAGAGCTTGTGGCAAAGACGCAATTCCTTTCAGCACTTAAAAATCTTAAGAAATATAAAAAGGGTGTAAGATAATTGAAAATTTAATTATAATCGTAAGCATACTATTATTATTTATATCAACATTATTTCTACCATAATAAATATCTACAAAATTTAATCTAAATGTATTAAAAGTTATCCCTTGAAGTTCAATAATACAATGATAAACTATTTTTTATAAATTTTATCAATTCTTTTGTGACTTTAATGTGACGCACATGAAGAACCGACCGAATTTAATGAATAGGGAGGTCGCTGAACTATACTTATATCGCCGGTTCAAATCCTGAACCACCAATTCAGATCCTCATGAATATATTTAACTTTTAATCCAACAAAAGGTAGTTCAGTGAACTCTACAATTCATTAAATTCAGTATTTGGTTCAATTTGATGTTGTTCGTCTACGAAAAGGGGGGGGGGGGGTATTTTAGAAAATTGTGTCCCCCTCCGAAAAATGTTACCCATCGAACATTAGTAAACGTATTTTGGTTAATTTTCAGTCCTACCCCTGATAATACCTCAAATGTACAGAGCTACCCACAAAGGATGAAAATTCAGAGACGACTGTATGGGATTTATTTGTATTTTTTCTTACATCTGTGATTGGATCGAAGCAACTGTGAACTTGTTACATTCTTTTATCTATTATTCTATATATGGAACAATTTGAAACTATTAAAATATTTAAGGTCGTTATTATAGTTTCATCCTTTGTGGGTTCCCCTGTAATATACCTGGGCACAATTATCATTGGGACAAATCTCTTAGGAGCTAGGGTTGTTGTTACTGAAGAATCAACTGCAAATTAGGCAAATATTCAAGGTTAGTTCTCTTAACATCAACAACATACTATCTACAGAAAACAAACTAAAAAGGTTTTATTTCCAAGTAAAAAATGATTTAATTAATCAACAAAACCGTTGTTAGTCCAACTGTACATGCTGAAAACTGTACATGCTAAAAACTGTACATGCCGCAAACTGTACATGTTGCAAACTGTACATGCTGCAAACTGTACATGCTGCAAACTGTACATGCTGCAAACTGTACATGCTGCAAACTGTACATAGCTGCAAACTGTACATGCTGCAAACTGTACATGCTGCAAACTGTACAATGTACATATTGCAAACTGTACATGCTGAAAACTGTACATGCTGCAAACTGTACATGCTGCAAACTGTACATGCTGCAAACTGTGCATATTGCAAACTGTACATGCTGAAAACTGTACATGCTGCAAACTGTACATACTGCAAACTTTACATACTGAAAACTGTACATGCTGCAAACTGTACATACTGAAAACTGTATATGCTGCAAACTGTACATACTGCAAACAGTACATGCTGCAAACTGTACATGCTGCAAACTGTACATGCTGAAAACTGTACATACTTCAAACTGTACATACTGAAAACTGTAAATGCTGCAAACTGTACATACTGAAAACTGTACATGCTGCAAACTGTACATACTGCAAACTGTACATGCTGCAAACTGTACAATGTACATGCTGCAAACTGTACAATTTACATGCTGCAAACTGTACATGCTGCAAACTGTACATGCTGCAAACTGTACAATGTGCATGCTGCAAACTCTACATGCTGCAAACTGTACATGCTGCAAACTGTACAATGTACATGCTGCAAACTGTACATGCTCCAAACTGAACATGCTGCAAACTGTACATACTGCAAACTGTACATACTGCAAACTGTACATGCTGCAAACTGTACATGCTGAAAGCTGTACATGCTGCAAACTGTACATGCTGCAAACTGTACATATTGCAAACTGTACATGCTGAAAACTGTACAATGTACATACTGCAAACTGTACATGCTGCAAACTGTACAATGTACATGCTGCAAACTGTACATGCTGCAAACTGTACATGCTGCAAACTGTACATGCAGCAAACTGTACATACTGCAAACTGTACATAATGCAAACTGTTCTTAATATGATAAAAAATGAAAAATAAAAACATGCACAAACACATTGGCATCAATGTTTTTATGGCAAAAAGACTTATCTGGGACAAGATTCAATTGAAGCAAAAGAAGTTGCACTACGTAGGCATAATTGAACCACTTCTCTTGTACTCTGTCTAAGCAGTTCAACTACTTCTTGCTCTTCATTAAATCTAGTCTCTGGATTTTTTTGTTTTTTCAAGGTTTTTTTATTTTATCCTTCAGTTTTTCAATAAAAGTTTTATTTATTGCTTTCCCTTTTTTCAAACTCCAAAGTCAAAGAGAAGACGACAATCTCAAATCTAAAAAGAATTTTCAATATTTTACCTCAAATACTAAGAAAATTTTGGGATAATCTTTTTTTCTGCAATTTGTCAAAAAAATTTTGTTTTTAAAAATGATAATTTGGATAAATTGTGACGCATTTAATGCACAAATTTCTTAAAAGGATTTAAAATACTTATCCAATATGCGGTTTATTAAGCTTCTCTTAAAAGAGCAAAAAAAATGATTCTGAAAAATGAAGAAAAAGAATTCTAATGTAGCAGGAAAATGATGTTTTGATCTTTCCTGCGACTGTAAATAGCATTTTGTTTGTCAGTTATTTTTACCCTTCGTTCGCACTCAACCCCATTTTGCCTCCCCCCCACCTTTTACTGATATTTAACGGGTTTTCTTGTTTATGTTTGGTTTCTATATTTAACCCAAGCCAAGCGGAGAAATCCGTTATCTCCAAACCCGGGAGCTGGGGAGCTGGCCGGCCAGCTCACAGGGCGTGGGGTAGAATGCGAACTAAGGGGGGAGCGAAATAGAGGGAAAAAAGACAGTTGTGATTCAGCTCCCTTGAATTAAGGTTCCCTTGAAGAATTCCCCTATTTGACGAAACTAATTTGATTAACAATATTTAATTTGTGTAAGTGAGACGATGAAAATGAAAATGTAAAATGTCTCCTGTTTGATAGATCTGATTAGATTCATAATATCTCGTTTGTATTAGTATCGTTCGATTTAAAGTTTGTATCTTTTGTATATAAATATATTGTAAGAAAAACCGACGCGTTGAATATTTGAGAAACTCAGTGCATTGCTTTATTGATTTTTATTCATATACTATACTAATATGCAAAAAAAAATATAAGTTAAAATTCATGAAAAGTTTAAATGATCATGCACATTCTCTAAGACTATTAGTACCGACCAAAAAACATGATGCTTCAAGTTACAATGTTTGAAGGATATTTTTTAATGTTTCACCATGTTTGTCTGGAACACTAAGTACGTAAAATACAAGTCTCCATAACCCTTGTCAGGGGCCTACTCAGGAATTTGTCCAGGGGGGACTTAAATTTTTTATTCTTTTTTCCAGGGGGGGGGGGGCTCAGCACCCGTTGGGGCCTGAAAACCCCCTGAAATAAATAGATTTTTACTGGTCCAGTACGCCCCTGACCCTTTTCTCTTTTAGAATAAATATAAACCAGATAGAATACACATCAGAAATCCACAAAACTTTGTTTTAAAAAAGTGTACTGCAAGAAACGTTTATTTGATATCTGTTGTGTATTCCTTTTTTATATTTATGTCTGCGATGGTTCAAATGTACGTTTGAATACATCAATCTGATGGAATTGGCTATTGTTCTCTCTATATTTATATTTATATTTATAATATATATATACAAAGAATGAAAAGCATAACAGCACTTCAAGACAACAGTAAAAAATTAAAAGTCAACCATTTTGATTTGGGAAAGTTTTAAAGCAACTTAGTTCTTAGAATATCATTTACAGAGCAAAAGACATATTTTTAAAAAGAATTCAATTCAATCAAACTGATATGGATGGAACACACTTTTCTCATTATAAACACAATTAGAGTTAACAGGTAAAAATCAAAAGCACTTTTTTACAGTGTTTGCGTATGCCTATTTTTACAGTGTGTACTTTAACCTGTTATTGCTGTGCTGCGAGAGCAGGGTTAGAAGCCGAGTTCTAGGTTTAAAGGCCGGTGTATCACATTCTTGAACTATTGAACCAAACCAAACCAATATTCATCATGCATATATAGTTATCCGATTCGTTAAAAATTTTCTAGCTGTGATTTAGCAGCGATTTCCCAGGCTAGGCACTAGCCAGCCAGGAAGTCACAACTAAATTATAGCTAGAAAATGTTTAACGAATGATTATTATGTACAGTGGTAACCAATCCCCAGGAAACGTTTAAACCAAATATAGTTATGATAGCAAAGATGTCGGGTAAATAGTTCTGGACTTTTGATGTTTGACATCGGTATGTCGGAGACTTGATGTTTAGGCAAGGTATAAAGTGAATACATAAACTTGAAAAGCAATTAAGACTGGGTTACCCGCGCAAAGGCTGAAACTTCAGACGACCTAATAATCTTCAGGACTGTAAAGGTTGAAAGTTATCAAATATATTGATAACAAGAACAAAATGCATGAATTCTGTACAATCGTGTTCGTTGAATAGAATGATAAAGTGCTTTCGACCGTCGTCTATACTGAAATATTGCAGATGCGCTATTTTTAGATTTATAGGGATAAATTAATTAATTTAACAGCAGTTTACGGAACAATAATTTAGACTACAATCCATCCCTGAACCATCAATATACTCTTAAAGGGACTGTACGCGTATTTTCAAGTGACCTTTAATTTATAGAGTGACATATTTGATTAACAATGGCACCCTTAAAAGTGACATTTCTTCTGCAAAAGAATAATTTAAGAATTATCAGAATCAAGCAAACTAGAAAAACGAAATTATCTTTCACATTATTAATCAGATAAGTGTGTCAAGAATATCAAAAAAGCCCCTTTTTAAATGGACCGGGTCACTTGAAATTACAACGACATTCCCTTTAAATGTGTGGCATTATTATTTTCATGACACAACATTTTTTTTCATGCGCATTATTTTTGTTTACCACTGCAGCACTTTTGTTTACATGAGCGGTATTTTTTTGCACATGCCCAGCATTTTTGTTAACATTTGAAGCACTTTTTTAAATGCTCAGCATTTTTTTTCATGCAAAGCACTTTTATTAACCTGCGCGGCGATGCTTAAATGCGCAGAATTTTTGTTTGCATGCCCAGCATTTTTGTATAGATCCATGGCATTTTCATTTCCATGCGCGGCATTTTTGTTAACATATGTGGCATTTTATGTTTACATACGCGTCATTTTTTACATTTTTTGTCTATATGTGCGGCATTTTTGTGTTCATGAGCGGCACTTTTGTTTACATGCGCACCTTTTATTGGACCCGTTGTTGAAAGGAAACAGGTTTAAGGAAATAAGCTTCTGTCGTGGAGTAAAAGGCGGTGTATCCACAGGACTCACTTTATTTATCATGCTACTCATTATTTATTAATTTTTATTTTTCTAAAAGCGTAATTTCAAGTGACCCATCATGTAAAGATGACAATGCCCGATTTACAACGGTAGCCTTGAAAAGCTTTGTATTATTAGTTTATTTAAATTTTTGGCTTCTCTGCATTTTGGTTTGAGCATTAACAGATATAAACACTTGAGTGTTGAGTCCTGAAAACTTTGATATCCTCTATATTTTGATTTGATACAGGATTCAAGGGTAACATTGTAAATCGAGCATTCTTATCTTCGCATTGAGGGTCACTTAAAGGGAGTGACCGGCTATGTAAGGTAGTTGAACTGAGTATGCAGTGTTGTGGAAAACTTCTTTCGGATTCATTTGAGACATATTAAACTTTTTAAAGACCTGTAAATCCTGAGTCTTGGCGCAAATTCGACGTTCAAAACTCCTACTTTGGGGGTGGATACGTTTTCAGAATTAGTTTTTTTTTAATTTTTAAATAAAATGAATCTGAAAGAATTTTTCCACAACACTGCATACTCAGTTCAACTACCTTACATGGCCGGTCACTCCCTTTAAGATATTACGCTTGTAGTCCCTTTAATTCATTAAATATTTTAAATAATGGTTGAGAAAATAATCCTTCACCGTTCTGCATGATAATGATAAATTAAGAATTATATTGGGGTATATATTTTCATGCATTTTAATTTCCAAAGCTGAAAATAATTTCCTTAAAGGGAGTGTTCGCGTGAAATGAAAGGGGGTATGGGATGCTTCCTAATTGATATCACAATATCTTTTTTCTTTTATATGCAATGTTCTTGAGTCGACGATTTTTGGCCGCCAGGTGTCTCTCCCAAATGAAATCCCTGAAATATTGAGATGTAACCTAGCGTCTAAAAAACATCTGATCCAATATCCATAGTACATTGTATACAAAAAAAAAACATGATATGTAACCTACCCTTAGTTTTAAATTCATTTGACTTATCAAAAGTTTGGGTGAAATAATGCAAGTCTGTGAATTAATATGGGTTCTAGGTACATTTTCTCCCAGCTTATATACGGAACAGACAGAAGTAAAATTAGAAGCGATAAAAACCCAATCAAATTCGCAAACACTTCCTTTAGAGGAGAGAAATGAGAGGGGAATATTTTTTGAAAATTTTAAAACCCTTAATTTTTAAAACAGAACAATAATGATGATTTTTGTTTTTAAGCATAAAAAAAATAATGATAAAGGTGTGATGATTATGATATTCATAAATTATTTTAGATAATAATGAATATTTTCTCTTCCTGCTAGAACATATTTAGTGAACTCTCCTTTAGGAGGCTCCCAACTGATTTCAACCTCCTGAGAAAAAAAAATATTGTTAAAGGGATTGTTCACTAAGATTCAAAGATTACCATGAAGACCAAAATGCTCAATTTTCCTATTCAAATATACATTGTAAAATACTTTTATTTAACATTCTTTTTCTTAGGATATTTTTGAGCGGTACTTATGTTATAATAGGCCGGGGAACACTTTATTTAAAGGAATTGAGTCTTTGCCACAAACTCTGATTTTCTAATTCTTTTATCTCGAAACCCTGAGATATTTCAAAATATGATTAAATAATCCAGGTTTAAAATATTAAAGGTTTTAATCATCATGTTACAAAGCATGAGGGATTAAAAAATTTAGTTGCGGAAAAGAATTTTTTGTTTGAAAAGTTTTATAGGTTAACCTCTAATTTTCCAAATCATTGTAACTCAATACTCTTTTTCTCAAAAAGCAATATAATAATATTTAAATAAAAGTAGTATATATATATTACCGTCATCATTGCAACTTTTAGCATTCCTGCCCTGAAAATATATAAAATATCAATTGTAACAAATAAAAATTGATAAATTACTAAAAATCATGTTTAGCTTTTTTTGGCGGATCTCACACATTTCCCATTTAGGACTTATAAAATAAAAGAAAAGACAAGTTTTTTCTTGGCAAAATTTTATAATTTTGAAAAGAAACGAAGGTGAGTTGCCACAAAAAAATTGGACCCGATATGTTCAGTATAGTTTGAACGTTTATTGGATATAAAACGGACAAAGAAAGAACTCAAATTTAAATGTAAAAAACTATTGACTAGTAATTAAAAATGCTAACTATGTGTCTCTGTTTAGTATTTACATTATACAATGTCAAGCAATGCTTTAAAAGTTTAAATCAGGAAACAAAAACTAGAAAGATCAATGGAGTCGAAATTGAGCTAAATTAATTAAATTTCTCAATTAATTAAATCTAAACTTCCATCTTAGCTTTATCTTTAAAATCTTTTAGCTTTTATCATTTATCTACAGATTATGTATTTTGAGTTTCTAATTTCTATACAACCATACAGACTTTAAATAGTTAGTTGATGATGAAGATATCTTTGTTTGTTTTTCTAATAAAAATAGATAACTTTTGGGAAAAAGTACTAATTGATTTTGTTGAAAAAAAAATTATAATATGTTAGACCCTAATTTTCAATATGTTGAACACTTTTGTATATTTTTACCGACACCTAAACATAACAACACTTTTCTCAAATTGTATTGTTTTGAATAAAATGAATAAGATATAACATGTATACCTTGGTTTCTCTGGTCCGTAAGGGAGTAAGGTTGTCACTATTCTCTCTCCCTAGATAAATAATTGAAAATATAACTCCTGTCTCCTCCTAGCACACTCCCGTCTATCCCAACCCCCACTCATACTACCCATAACCCCACCACTCCCTCTCCCTAATCAAACTCATTCCGCCTACCCCTAAGCCCTCTATCTACTCCCACTCCCCCTCCCCCCAATCATCACTATTTTCAATTTTACGTCAATTCTGCAAAAACAAAAACTTGAATATCTAAGATTATACATATAGACAGGACATATATTTCATAGACAAGCCATGAAATGAAATGAATTCTACCAATGAAATGTCCCATCTATAGAAATATCCTGTCTATGTTATTTACAGGGATAATGTTTTGTGTCTGTTTATTCATCAGGAATCAAAGTAAATAGGATAACACAAACCCTTTTCTTAAACTTTCTCAGTCTTGCTGTCCAGGTATACTTTAAAGAGGATCAATGCTTAATCTTTTCATTATAGTTATTCCTGCAGGGTAAGATATACCATGCGGGATATTGAATAAAAACTAAAATGGCTAAAATCTAAATCCGGAGGCTCACTTGAAGACTGCCATCTTGAATTCTTAAATTTTAATGCTTTGAGGTTATTCGGTTAAAACCTTTTATTTATAGGGGTCACGTGAATTTATTAAAACAGTGCTTTTCAACATTTTTTACCTTCATTCTTGATCTCCCAATAACACAGGCAATTGTTATGATATATTCCGTTTTACCACCTACAAAATACATTCCGTTATACGACCTACAAAATATATTCCGTTTTACCACCTACAAAATATACTCCGTTTTACCACTTACAAAATATATTCCGTTTTACCCCCTACAAAATATATTCCGTTTTACCAACTGCAAAATATATTCTGTTTTACCACCCACAAAATATATTCCGTTTTACCACTTCCAAAATATATTCCATTTTACCACCTACAAAATATAATCCGTTTACCACCTACAAAATATATTCTGTTTTACCACCTACAAAAAAATATTCTGTTTTACCACCTACAAAATATATTCCGTTTTACCACCTACAAAATATATTCCGTTTTACCACCTACAAAATATATTCTGTTTTACCACCTACAAAATATATTTCGTTTTACCACCTTCAAAATATATTCTGTTTTACCACCTACAAAATATATTCCGTTTTACAACCTACAAAATATATTCCGTTTCACCACCTACAAAATATATACCGTTTTACCACCTACAAAATATATTCTGTTTTACCACCTACAAAGTATATTCCGTTTTACCACCTAGAAAATATATTCTGTTTTACAACCTACAAAATATATTCTGTATTACCACCTACAAAATATATTCCGTTTTACCACCTACAAAATAAAAAACATAAAATGCAAAAACTATTGTAATTCCTTTGTCATCCCTAAACATGCTGTGGGGGGGGGGACGTTTGGTGTCTTATAGTTTTGTTTGCCCTAGCACTCTCAATTTTGACACTGTCACCTTGAAATTTATAACTTTAACGAATAGTTATATAAAAGATTGTTTACAATTTTTTGATGCATAGAGCAGGAAATAGTTTGGTCAAAAGGTCGGTCAGAATCTAAAATATTTATTTAATTAGTTAATTAAGGCGTAATTACGCAAAATTACGTAATACAAAACCATTCCGTAATCAGTAAAGTACATATTAATTCTCAGAAATGAATATAGGGGGAAAATATGTGTAAGGATATGGGCGCTATAATTATGTCCAATCTGATTAGATAACTTAAATACTTTCAAATTGAAGTTTCGGTTATTAGGTGTAATTATTGCAACAATTCGCAAAACTACTTTTGTAAAAATTACACGAACAGTCCTTTTAAGTGTTTAAACTACCTGCCAGATCAAAAAACCAAGCACTGTAAACATCATCAGCTCCTGGAGTTTCCCTAAAAAAACATGGTCTTTAAAAATATTTTAAAAATAATGTTTTTCTGGTTTCCATTATCATCAGCCCACATGGGATTTCATTAGAAAACATGTTGCCATTACTAATATTGTTTATTAGATAGAAGGAGATATTTTTGCAATATTCCTGCTACGACTTTGTGAACTCGTGGCTCCGTGCGCTAGATAAGACTAAATTCTCAAGTAAACAGAAAAACCCCGGTTACATCTTAGAAATAGCTTTTGAATAGCTCTTCAATGAGATAAGTATTGAATGAAAACATAGATATTTCAATTTATATGTGAATTTTATATTTTTTAATTAATTTTTTTGTTAAATATTTTTGTTACCTCAGTTTTGCCCTTTTTGTGACAGAATTCTTGATAGATTCTGCAGGGTATATTGTTACATCATAGCTATCCACACAAATATCACTCGTTATATCATCTATATATATAGCAGATTATAGTGTTATATTATGGCTATCCACACAAATATCACTCGTTATATCATCTATATATATATATATATATAGCAGATTATAGTGTTATATTATAGCTATCCACACAAATATCGCTCGTTATATCATCTATATATATATAGTAGATTATATTGTTATATTATAGCTATCCACACAAATATAACTCGTTATATCATCTATATATATATATAGCAGATTATAGTGTTATATTATGGCTATCCACACAAATATCACTCGTTATATCATCTATATAAAGAGCAGATTATAGTGTTATATTATAGCTATCCACACAAATATCGCTCGTTATATCATCTATATATATATAGCAGATTATAGTTTTATATTATAGCTATCCACACAAATATCACTCGTTATATCATCTATATATAGAGCAGATTATAGTGTTATAGTATAGCTATCCACACAAATATCGCTCGTTATATCATCTATATATATATAGCAGATTATAGTTTTATATTATAGCTATCCACACAAATATAACTCGTTATATCATCTATATATATAGCATATTATAGTGTTATATTATAGCTATAATCCACACAAATATAACTCGTTATATCATCTATATATAGCAGGGTATTTAACTGTATAAACAGAGTATAATTGTTACATTATAGCTATCCACACAAATATATAACATGTTTTATCTTTTATATATTACTGTATAAGATTGTGTAAGATTGTATAAGATTTTGAAATATTGATTAGATTTCATAAGATTGTATTAGATTGTTTAAGGTTGAATAAGATTAAATAAGATTGTAAGATTGTTAAAGATTGTATAAGATTATACAAGAATTGATTGTATAAAATTATACAAGAATTGATTGTATAAGATTATACAAGAATTGATTGTGTAAGAATATACAAGAATTGATTGTATAAGATTATACAAGAATTGATTGTATAAGATTATACAAGAATTGATTGTATAAGATTATACAAAAATTGATTGTATAAGATCACACAAGAATTGATCGTATAAGATTATACAAGAATTGATTGTATAAGATTGCATAAGATTGAATAAGACTGTATAGGATTGCATAAGATTGTATGAGATTGAATAAGATTGTTTAAGATTTTATAAGAAGGTATAAGATTATATAAGATTTTAAAAGATTGTAAAAGATTGTAAGATTGTATAAGATCGTATAAGAGTGTATAAGATTGTATAAGATTGAATAAGATTAAAAAAGATAGAATAAGATTGTATAAGATTATGTAATATTTTATTAGACTGTATAAGATTGTATAAGATTGGGTAAGATTGTATATGATTGTATTAGAATGTATAAGATTGTGTAAGATTGTGTAAGATTGTATAAGATTGTATAAGATTGTATTAGATTGTATGAGATTGTGTAAGATTGTTTAAGATTGTATAAGATTGTGTAAGATTGTATAAGTATGTGTAAGATTGTATAATATTGTATATAATTGTAAAAGACTGTATAAGATTGTATAAGATTATATAAGATTATGAAAGGCTGTATAAGATTGTATAAGATTATATAAGATTATAAAAGACTGTAAAGATTATATAAGATTGTATAAGATTGTATATGACCTGCTAGAAACTTCTCAATGTATAAGACTGTATAAGATGTATAAGACTGTATAAGATTTATAAGTTTATATAAGATTATAAAAGATTGTATAAGATTTTATAAGATTATAAAAGACTGTATAAGATTGTATAAGATTATATAAGATTATAAAAGACTGTATAAGATTGTATAAGATTATATAAGATTATAAAAGATTGTAAAGATTATATAAGATTGTATAAGATTGTATATGACCTGCTAGAAACTTCTCAATGGCTGCTGCATGCCAGGTTATTTTCATTTTATCTTCTTCTACCTTTGAAGATACTTCTTTTTAACAACATTCTACCCCAACCCTTCTTTTTAACAACATTCTACCCCACCCTTCTTTTTAACAACATTCTACCCCAACCCTTCTTTTTAACAACATTCTACCCCAACCCTTCTTTTTAACAACATTCTACCCCAACCCTTTTTTTTAACAACATTCTACCCCAACCCTTCTTTTTAACAACATTCTACCCCAACCCTTCTTTTTAACAACATTCTACCCCAACCCTTCTTTTTAACAACATTCTACCCCAACCCTTCTTTTTAACAACATTCTACCCCAACCCTTCTTTTTAACAACATTCTACCCCAACCCTTCTTTTTAACAACATTCTACCCCAACCCTTCTTTNAGATAAGATTAGTAGAAATCAAAAGCACCTCTTAAATTAATTATGGAAAATGATATTAGGAGCAAACACATACATTAAAGAAGTCTTATTGATGTATTTACAAAATCAGAGATCTCATATAAATATTCTAGCAGGAATATTATCGTTGATGTTCTCAATATGGCACACAACAACAACAACAACAACAAACTTATAAAAATAAAGGAGAAATGTGATGTCAATTTACTAACAGACTAAACCAAAACTATCAAGTCAATGTAAACCAAAAAAGTCATATCAATACAATTTCAAAATCAAAATAAGTCAATGTCTTGTTTTTTTCAATTTGTTAATAAGTGTGCCTTTAGATGATCGCTGTCTCCTTTAACCCTAAAAAAAAAATATAAATAATCTTTTTGTAATTCTTGTAAAATTTCGAATAATATATTTAAACACTTTTACTTCTATTTGCTAACCCACCTAAAAAAAAAATACATGGGCCTCGACCCTATCTCTATATAGGTACTTTGAACCGCAAACCACCCCCCTCCCTGCCTGTTCGAAATCGATATGTTATGATGACAGTAATTCAATTTTTAGGCTTTCTTTCAAAAATCTGCCAAAAAATCAATTTTGCAAAAGTAAAACAAGAATAATTTTTTTAATATCATCTATATATATATAGCAGATTATAGTTTTATATTATAGCTATCCACACAAATATAACTCGTTATATCATCTATATATATAGCAGATTATATTATATTTATAATATATATATACAAAGAATGAAAAGCATAACAGCACTTCAAGACAACAGTAAAAAATTAAAAGTCAACCATTTTGATTTGGGAAACTGAATGTATTATCTGAATGTGTTAAAACTCTCATCGTAGATTCAATTCCTAAATTTTAAGTTTAAGGAAATGAGACACAAACTATGAATTTCTAATCCCTATATCTTTGCAACCCGACTGGCTACCCTAGATATTTAAAACTATGCATCGTATTAGATACAATAATCTAGGTTGGATCAAAGGGTTACACTTTCCGGTTGTAAAGATATAGGGATTAGAAAATTTGAGTTTGTGGCAAAGACTCAACTCCTTTGAACTCTAATACTGTAGGATTAATTGTAATTTTAGAAGCAAAATTCAGAAAAAAAAACTTGAAAGGCTAGAGATCTTGTGTCAGAAAAAATGTCTGGAAAAATCTGATAACAACGAAAAATATATTTTTCTTATTTATCTCAATTATATTGTGTCGGTGGTGGCGCAATTTCCCACAAGTCACTTTCAGAGAAAACCCGCTATTGAAAATAATCATTTGTCAATAAATCTCAAATAATTTTGCTCAGCAGGCTTAGACAGTTGGGCGGGGAAAACAAAGCGCTAGTGGTTTTACAACAAAAAAAACGACCAAAAATAAATTTCCCAAAATCTAATCAGTTTTTTTTATAAAATATATCAAGAAAAAATTATCACAAATACAGCCATTTTTTACCAAAAATATAGTTTTTTCAATTCTGACTTTTACACAATTAGATATTTGATAAGAATTACAATATACGCCAAAATGTCCAAATTCAGCTTAAAAAAAATGTTAGCATACTTGTTGTGCAATTCTTCTCAATTGCAGCAGTTTTTATAAATTGTTTCTAATAAATAGAATTATTTTCTCTTAAAATTTAAATTTTATCAAATTAAAAATGACAATTTCACTTTTTATTTCACCCTATTCGATATATACATTCCTATCTTCTCTCAATAGGTTAAACTTTAAAGGGAGTATTTGCGAAAAGTGAAAGGAAGTATCGAAAATTCGATATCGATCGCTACTAATTTTACTTCTATCTGTTGCGTCTAAGAGGAGAAAATGTTTTAAAACATCTAGCACCCAAAAGAAGCGTGGCGTTCATACAAATTTAGATAATTACATTTTTCCACTCTTGTTAATGAACTTAAAAAGGGTCAATACTTTGTCTCATAAGTCATAAAGAATATCCATCATTTTCTTTTTTGAAAATTTATAATTTTCTATTCGGGTTTCTCTATAAATGGCATTTCTGCTCCAGAAATAATGGAAGAAATTATCAGAAATAATCACTTTTTAAAAGGAGTGTTTACGAAAAATGAAAGGGCGAAAAATAAGCGCATTTGATTACTACTAATCTTACTTCTTTACTGTGACGTCTTTAGGGAGAAATTTGTTAAAAACGACTACAAATTCGGAAAGATGCAGCATTTAACTCGGAACGTAAAATAATCAATTTAATTCCAAACAAATCATTCAGATATTACAAACAGTAGTCATAGATTATTTTTCGACGCATTCGTGTATAGTTAATATTTGATAATAATTTTGATTTTGTTTTTTTAAATAATATTTCGCTGGCGCTGGATTTTCGAACATTCCTGGAAAATATAAAATGTCGTCTTCATTTTTGAAAAAAATCCTCGAAACAAAAATAGATGTTCTCAAAAGTAACAATCAGATCATAAAAAAAATATTATGAAATATTAACTATATACGAATGCGTTGAAAAATTATCTATAATAATTGGTTGTAATATCTGTATGATTTGTTTGGAATTAAATTGATTTGTTTACGATCCGAGTTGAATGTTGCAACTTTCTGAAATGTACACTACGTTCTTCAGAATGAGTCGTTTTTAGCAATTTTTTCCTATTAGACGCAACAGATAGAAGATAAGATTAGTAGAAATCAAAAGCACTTATTTTACGCCGTACACGGGCAGCCGTAGTACATTTGAATTTCCGAGTCGGGTCAACCTTTCCGCCAGTTTGTACTGTACCTAGCTCTATGGACAGGACTAGCCGGTGCAACAAGGTTGACGCGGTCAGACTTTATGCTTCATATAGGTTGAATTTACTTTTACTACAGGGGCAGATTTGCGTGGTAAGCCTAAAATTACGAAATTTACCGCATTATTGAACAGGTTGGGAAAGGTCGGAAATAGAACATGCCCCCATCTTTAAATTGAATGTCACTATAAATGTGAATGACAGTTCCTTTATATAAGATGTACCTGATGTATGAGCAAGTAGATCAAAGAGAAAAAGAAAATCCTCTCCTTCTAATTTCTCCATTTGAACTTCGTATTCAAAACAAACATTCTCAATACTTCGCAACAACCTGCAAATATTAAAATTTCAGTTTCAAGCTTTTAAATAAAATGAGATTTTGAAAATTACTAAAGCTAAGCCAAGTGCTTTATAGTTCAAACATGTATATGTCCTGGGCTACAAAAAATGATCATTTATGCGTTGGTGAGATAAAATTGAATGCCAAGGCGTTCGGACAATTCAAAATAAATGCAAAGAAATTGAGTCTTTGCCACAAATTCAATTTTTGCCAAACCTATATCTTTGCAATCTTATGATGCAAACCTTTGATATTTCAAACTCACATTATTTGATCTAACCGAATTCATAGTTTGAAATATTATTAAAGATCTACGACATTGGGTTGCAACTATATTGAAATTAGAAAATCAGAGTTTGTGGCAAAACTCAATTCCTTTGCAAAGCAGTCTAAATATATGTGTTTAAAATATACAAATTGTTATTGTCAAACTTTTAGATGATAAATATATCCATCTATAAAGGTATATTTAGATGATAAATATATCTATCTATAAATATATCCATCTATAAAGATAGATTTTGATTATAAATATATCTATCTATAAATATATCCATCTATAAAGGTATATTTAGATGATAAATATATCTATCTTTAGAGGTGTATTTAGATTGTAAATATATCTATCTTTAAAGATGTATTTAGATTGTTGTTCTCTTTTTTGCTCTTAATTCTGCATTATTTAAAGTTTTACTTCAAATTGCTTTTTCCCTCTCAGATATGCATTTTTTATAACATTGTTGAACTTGAAAACCAATATTTTCACATTCTTTTAAAAGTTTTGGTTGTATAACTGATTTGTGTTAGGGGGAGGGGGGGATTCATTTTTTGAATATTCTACCATAGTATTATAGTATACGAAGGCACAATAAATCTAAGCATTCTCCTGTGTACTTAAAGATACAAGGTTGTTAATCGTTTGAAAAAACGTTTCTTTTCGTTTTTCGTTTTTTTTAAACGATCGTTTCGTTTTTAGAAAAAAACGATTGTCTAGAAAACGAATCACTTGTTTTGAATTTTGAAAGAAAAAAAATGTTATGACAATTAATTTCATTATTTTTTTCAAAAAGATAAGTTTATGAATGTTATTTGAAATGTTTTTTTTTATCGAGAGAAATAACCAGAACGTTTTCTGATCTAAAGAATTTCTAAACTAAGAATTTTGTCTTATAAAGGTCGTTAACGATCTTTAACGAAGGTTCGTTGTTACTGGTCGTTAGAATCGACGAACTTTTTCAGAAACGATCGTTTAAAAAAACGGCCGTTTAGTTTTTCGGGTTTCTTCGTCTCTTTCAAAACGAAACGCACGTTTTTCATAGCGATCCATCCCTAGGTCTACTTAATGTTATTTAAAGCAAATACGATGGTAGCTAAAAATTAAACGTATAAAGTAAAATTGGTCTAATTTTGTGTACAGTGTACAATTGCTGTATTTCCTGTTAATTGGAATCTTTTTAATTCTAATTTCTGATTAGAATTCGTATTCTTAATTCACATTTTTATAGGTCTCACTCAATATGGGGGGAAATGTGTGCCCCCCCCCCCCAGCCCCCTCATGCAAAACTGTGTGTACGCATGTTGCATTTCTTTAGGGCGTCTTAGATCAAATAAATTATAGTGAGCTTCCATCCATGCAAAGGGAAGTGTCTCATTTAAACCCTGTGACAGATCGTCGAGCGTAGAGAACTCCGTGTGTTTTTCTCTGATACAAGTTTGTCACACTTGATCATTTAAGTAGAGTACGTGTGCCCTTTATACTTTATACAGATAAGTGATGTATCCCTATTTATCTACAGAAATGTTTGGTATTGTCGAGCACGCTATTTTAGATTTAAGAAATTCTAATATTTTTAAAAGTCTCATTAAATAAATATTTACATTAGAACTTTTCAAAACCGGTTAGACACAAAAATTTTTGAATTTTTGAGGAGTTCAAATTTGTACGATAATTTTAACACCTTTTCAGAGAAAAACACAAAAAGATCTCCATCCCCAATGATCAGTCAAAGGTTTCCCTCTTTAAAAAAACATTGGGTCAATTGAAATTACTCTTGGTGAATAGTTTAAAATGTCTTTTTTCATAACATGCTATAGATGAGATTAATAAAAAGTATTTGGCAGTCTTTTGAAAGTAGAATATATTTGAGTAACATTTTTTTTCACGAAATAAACTGCAAAAAGTGTGAAATAATGTAATACAGTAATATATGTCAGAAAATATTTAAAACTATTTACAACCTGTTTTCTTGTTTCCTGGGACACACTAAACTGAAGGTAAAAAAAATCATGTTAAACCTGGAAATGCTTCTGAACCCTAAACACCAGAGCAGGGACCCAGCACAGCATAAGAAACAACAAATCTATTATCATCAGATCAGGCTTCCTTAGAGCTCAAAACTTTTGAATTCGTAATTTTATCATAATGCGCGCATTTGGTTGGACCTTTAGCGGTTTAAGTTAAGCAGTCTGAGACAGAATCTAATGAATTTGAATGCCTAAACTTGAATCACCGATTCAACTCCTTCTTGAATCTTTAACTTTTAATTAGTGGTTCAAATTTAAACCACGGCAGTATGTGGTTCGGCATAAATTCATTAAAGTCAGTCCCCGGCAAGTCTTTCTTTCATTTCTTTTTTCTAATTTTGTTGCTTTACCGCTTATCCTTAATTGGAATGTGATTTAAAAAGTGCAAGATAAATCTTCAGAGCTGAAAACTTTAGAATGTGATATCCTTAATCCCGATCTGTTGACTTTTCTGGAGTTTAAATTCATGTGGAGAACAAGCAATATTTAAACTGGATATTAAGAAAAGGAACCTATTAAGCATTAATCCTGATATCCACCATTCTAAAGTTTTCAGCTCTGGTTAGTTAATTTTTTTCTTGGTATTATTGAAGTTTCGTAATTTTTTCATCCAAATAATATGATAAGATGAATACCTTGACTTGCATTAAACCGAATAAATTTTATAACTTCATTAAAAAAAAAGCGATATGTATTATTAAACTGAATATCTCTAGATTACCCTAACAGGGTAGTGTCCGATTCACCCTTTAAACATTTGTCTGATCAAGGGTAAATTAGATAACCTAATTTGTTTAGCTTTAAATTGTTTAATTTTAATTGTTTGTCCATTCTTATATTAACTTACGCATTTAAGCCGCAGAGTCAATAATGAACATTGTTTAAAATCAACATTTTTAAATTAGAAAAACATTATTATGCACTGTTACTAAGATGGAGCTTCAAAGGAAACAGCAACGTTTTGATACTGAAGCTTCTCTTTTATGAGTTACTTATTCCTCCCCCCCCCCTTTCAAAATTCCATGCACACAGTTGACAGCTATGAAGAACTAGAATGGTCTAGCTTAATCAGATTCCTGAGTACATATAATAATATGAAGAACTAGAATGGTCTAGCTTAATCTGATTCCTGAGTACATATAATAATATGAAGATCAGGAAAACTAGAATGGTCTAGCTTAATCTGATCAGGAAAACTAGAATGGTCTAGCTTAATCTGATTCCTGAGTACATATAATAATATGAAGAGTGATCAGGAAAACTAGAATGGTCCAGCTTAATCTGATTCCTGAGTGCATATAATAATATGAAGGGTGATCAGGAAAAATCGAACCTTCTTTGCCTCACATTGCAAAGTTATAGAACCTGCAAAAAAAAATTTTATACATTTCTAGTTCAAATACTTTTCACTATCAAAAAAATCCGACCTTAATTGGTCTGGTCTCAAATATACTAATATAATTGTCTTATACCTGGTCCCAAATATACTTATATATGAGTCTGATACCTGGTCCCAAATATACCAATATAAGGTTGACACCTGGTCCCAAATATACTAATATAAGGTTGATACCTGGTCCCAAAATATACTAATATAAGGTTGACACCTGGTCCCAAATATACTAATATAAGGTTGACACCTGGTCCCAAATATACTAATATAAGGTTGACATCTGGTCCCAAATATACTAATATAAGGTTGACACCTGGTCCCAAATAAGCTAATATAAGTCTGATACCTGGTCCAAAATAAACTAATATAAGACTGATACCTGGTCCCAAATAAACCAATATAAGTCTGATAACTGGTCGCAACTAAACTAATATAAGTCTGATACCTGGTCCAAAATATTCCAATATAAGTCTGATACCTGGTCCAAAATATTCCTGCAATATATGTCTTATACCTGGTCCCAAATATACCAATATAAGTCTTATATACCTGGTCCCAAATTAATTTCCGGGATTTCTTTCATGTCCAGAACACACAGTGCAGGCTCCATATTGTCATGAGACTAAAAATAAGATGATTTTTGAAAATTTGATTTCTATTTTTAATATATTTCTTAAATTTTAGTTTGAATTTATTTTTTGGAATCAATCAGTAAATAACAATGTCATAATATTCTTTTAGACTAAAAAGTATAAAAATTTTAAAATTTTAAAATTTGTTTAAATATGTTTCTTAAGTAATTTTTTTCTAGAATAAATCAGCTAAAAATTCTCATTAGAATGCACAAATTCATTAAAAACTTTAATCTTTATGTTAGCAAAAATAAGATTATCAAATAATATAATTTTTTTTAGATTTATCAATTGAAATAATGTCATAATTTTCTTTTTAATATCTCATTTTCAACTTTTTTTGCGGTGCCTGTGGGGGGGGAATATAAAAAGACATGACTTTTTTTTTAAATAATCAAAGTTAATTTAATTATTATTTGTGTTTCTTACTTATTTAATAATTTGTCAATACCTGTATTCCATAGAAGAGATTAAGCGGTATAAAAAAGGCTAAACATTTTTCTTTTTCAATTAAAAAAAAAAGAATCTGTGAAAACTTTCAAATTCAATTCTAGAATTACTTTTACTCCTTTTATGAAAGAGCCATTAAGTAAACCAAATATGTAATGTATTTCAAGTTTGTAAACAAATCAATTGTATTTGTTAATATTTTCACTTAATACCAAAACTAGAAGAACTAAGAGGTTACACAGTTGTGTCAGTATTGTTGCATAAATTGGAACTTTTCCTTCTGTCAAGAAGTGCGTCATACAATATATATATACAAAGTAAGTTAAAGATGTGCTTTAACGTACATACAATATATATGTACAAAGTAAGTTAAGGATGTGCTTTAACGTACATACAATATATATGTACAAAGTAAGTTAAGGATGTGCTTTAACGTACATACAATATATGTACAAAGTAAGTTAAGGATGTGCTTTAACGTACATACAATATATATGTACAAAGTAAGTTAAGGATGTGCTTTAACGTACATACAATATATGTACAAAGTAAGTTAAGGATGTGCTTTAACGTACATACAATATATGTACAAAGTAAGTTAAGGATGTGCTTTAACGTACATACAATATATATACAAAGTAAGTTAAGGATGTACTTTAACGTTAGAAAATTACAAAGGAAAGGAGTCTTTGCCACAAACTCAAGTTTATTAATCCCTCTATCTCCGCAACCTGCTGGTGTAAACCTTTGATATTTCAAACAAATTATTGCATCTATCATAATTCATACTTTGAAATATCTCAGGTCTATGACGTTGGGTTGCAAATATACAGGGATTAGAAAATCAGAGTTTGTGACAAAGACTCAATTTCTTTAGAACTGAAAAAATATCTCACTGTTAAAAGCTATAATTAAAAAAAGGTTTATGTCCCTAAAAGTATCATCTCAACAATGTTTTTGGCAACGTAGGTTTTGTGGATTACACTAGATCTTTTTAGAGACATGCAGACCTAAAAATGTTTTTAATGTGATATAAAAAAATCGATCATCAAGTATGAGTTCTTTTTTTTCTAAACATGGATGGAAAAAAAAGTCAATTCAAAATTTAATAAATTTTTGTCATACATTTTTCATTTAATCCGCGACACTTTTTATATTTTTAAAGAATTTTGTTTTGTTCTTTTTACCTCATTTCTTCTTCTCTGTCTAGAAATAGCATCTGAATTGGACTAAAAGATAGAAAAAGAATGCTTTTTTGTGAATCACATTTTAATAATATTCTTCTTCAATATTCTGATTTGCTGCATCTCTGTATCTTCAGAAAAATTGATATGTGGATTTATTACTCATGTTTCACGGATTTAACAATAGTTTAAAACCAAGCTACAGAATTCCCAATCATAATTTGAGGCGAATCAGTCAAGGGGTTCATACGTTATGATCGGACAAACATATAGATTATATATAAAAATTAGAAATGAATTTTCGAACAAGTTAATGTTAAATACTCTAATTAATTAAACTGCTAAAGTTTCAGTTAAAGTTAAAGTTGTAATCAATGAAGCTAAGTTTTTATTACCTCAAAGTTTTTTTTTTATCTCCTTACTTAAATTTCTAGGACAAAATAAATGGAAATATCTAAGTAAATATACCTAAGGTTGGGGGAATAGGGGTTGTGTACAGTAAATTGCGTACACAACCCCTATCCCTCTCAAATTAAGGAATATGCGCATAAGGAACCCAACAGCTGAATATACCATGGTATCACATATATTTGCTTACTTACAAGTGTACTGTAGTTTTTTGGAGGAATGTAAACAAACAAAGTTCCGAGCTTTGTTTTATATTCTTCCAAGAAAATTCAGTAGTGCACTTTATTGTAACAAAACAAATGAGTTACTAGAATGTTCTTTGCTCCTCTAGGTGTAGGTTTTTCTTCTTAATTATGTCTCACTGATATAATGAATATAACAAAAATATCTACATAATATAGCCCTTCGCTAATGTATATATATTTATATATGTCAGCTATAGCTGGCCAAACGGCTAAACTAAATTGGCTTAATTTTTTAGGGAAGCCATGGGGACCCAGGCCTAGCTGTGACGTTTTCTTCAAAATTTAAATGTTTTAATTCTCCGATCAAAGTCGAGCTAGTATATATATAATAATTGTTCCGCAGATTCATTTTTTAAAATTTTAAAATTCATAATTAAAAACTTCTTACCTTTACATCACAAACATCCTCGGCCACATCTGGGTCCTTTCCAAACAAACTTTCTGCAGTACAATAACAACTTGGAGGTTTATAATATAACAATTCAAATAAAAAAAAAGTGAGGACAGAGCCCAAAACTTTATACAGGGTATTGTAATGAAAACCATTTTTAGAACCCGTGTTTCACGAATGGGACATGTGGATATGAATATTTATGTTATTAAATATTATTTTTTTAGTTTTTTTTCTATTCTTCAATTTTTTCGAATCTCTTAAATCAAAATCTGCAGAAATGTTAAGACCCCAAAAAAGCTTCGGCAAGACTACTGAAGAAAGCACGTTGCACGTTACACAAATTTTATCGGCACATTTTGAAAAAAAGCTTCATATCCGAAAAAAAATATGAAACTAAACTCTAAAACTCTAAACAAAAGAAGAAGGTAAGAAAAAGAAAGTGGGGGAGAAAGAAGGAAAAGAAAGAGGGGAGAAAGAAGAAAAAGAAAGAGGGAGAGAAAGAAGAAAAAGAAAGAGGGGAGAAAGAAGAAAAAGAAAGAGAGGGAGAAAGAAGGAAAAGAAAGAGGGGGAGAAAGAGGAAAAAAAGAGGGAGAGAAAGAAGGAAAAGAAAGAGGGGAAGAAAGAAAAAAAAGAAAGAGGGAGAGAAATAAGAAAAAGAAAGAGGGGGAGAAAGAAGAAAAAGAAAGAGGGGAAGAAAGAAGGAAAAGAAAGAGGTGGAGAAAGAAGGAAAAGAAAGAGCGGGAGAAAGAAGGAAAAGAAAGAGGGGAAGAAAGAAAGAAAAGAGAGAGGGGGATAAAAAAAGAAAAAAAAAGAGGGAGAGAAAGAAGAAAAAGAAAGAGGGAGAGAAAGAAGGAAAAGAAAGAGGGGGAGAAAGAAGGAAAAGAAAGAAGGGGAGAAAGAAGAAAAAGAAAGAGGGGGAGAAAGAAGAAAAAGAAAGAGGGGGAGAAAGAAGAAAAAGAAAGAGGGGGAGAAAGAAGAAAAAGAAAGAGGGGGAGAAAGAAGAAAAAGAAAGAGGGGGAGAAAGAAGAAAAAGAAAGAGGGGGAGAAAGAAGAAAAAGAAAGAGGGGGAGAAAGAAGGAAAATAAAGAGTTGAAAATTTAAGATTCTACGGTCAAATGTAATAAAGGTTCCTTAATAAAAATGCAACAATTTTTCTGCACAAAATTATGTGCTTTAATACTATTTTTACAAAACTACAGGACAGGATAAAATGTGGAAAAAGATGACACAACCAATAAAAAGCACGTTGTATTTTTGCAGTTTTAAAATCAGCGTACTAGGCGCCATAGGTCTGTGTACACTGCACAAGTGACGTGATTCATGATCACTAGACATTTTAAAAATCGTAATTTGAGTCCTCCTATTCCATAGTTTTATGGAGCTCACTGTATTATTATTAAAGCAACTTCGAATTGGTTTCCTTCGACGATATTGACGTAAAATCTTTCAATTTTCCCAGCTACGCGTGGAATCTTTAAAGAGAACTTCTCAACCAAGATCAATAGAAGAGTCTGAAAATAACAATGTATGTAGAATTCTAAAATCGTGCTTTTTAAAAATATTTAAAAACATAAGATTGTTTAGAATTTTTACCAAAGAAATTAAGTCTTTGCCACAAACTCAAATTTTCTAATCCCTTTATCTTTGCACTCTGACAGTGTAAACATTAATATTTCAACCATAGATTATTTGATCTAACATAATTTATTGTTTGAAAGATCTAAGGTCAACCACATTGGATTGTAAGGATATAGGTATTAGAAAATCTGAGTTTGTGGCAAAGTCTGAATTCCGTTGTACAACGATTTAATTAACTTATTATTGCACTTTTACACCCCATATTAAACTCCTGTATGCCGAGTCCATGAGCACCTAATCCAATAAGGGTTCAGTAATGTGTTTGTTGTCTATTCTAAACCAATATAAATAGTATGGCGGTAACATTTATGTTTCTATCTATCTCATTATCCAATCAGAGTTATGAAGTGAAATCCCTCCGTGAAATCCCTCCGTGACTCAGTAGTTTTAGACTATAACCTCGTTGGTTTTAGATACTTTTTACCCAAATTTAAATCATTGCTAATATACTTGTGGGGGGTATTTCCTTAAATATGAAATTACCTGCAGTAGATAGAAATATGGTCCGTACTGCATGAAATTACCTGCAGTAGATAGAAATATGGTCCGTACTGCATGTAATTACCTGCAGTAGATAGAAATATGGTCCGTACTGCATGAAATGAGAAAGTGCTGAATCCACACACCTAAGGATTATTAAAAATGTATTATTCAATCCTATAATAAATAAAGTTATGAAACATTTTTCTTATAGTGACTGTAGGGTGTCCTAGATAGTCAAGAACGTGAGTGATGACTTCTACTTGTAGACATGTAGACATGTAGACATGTAGACATGAAGACATGTAGACATGTAGACATGTAAACATGTAGACATGTAGACATGTAGACATGTAGACATGTAGACATGTAGACATGTAGACATGAAGACATGTAGACATGTAGACATGTAGACATTAGACATGTAGACATGTAGACATGTAGACATGTAGACATGTAGACATGTAGACATGTAGACATGTAGACATGTAGACATGTAGACATGTAGACATGTAGACATGTAGACACGTGTACACACAGTTTTTGATCGACATAATGGTAATATTTCAGTTTTAAAAAGTATAGCCATTTTTACATTTTTAAATATGTATAAAAAATTTCATTCATCAAAAGATACATCTAAAAGTATTGCAGTCAATATCAAGAAAAGTTCAAAAGATCTACACTCAGAGATAGAAGACGATATAAAAGTCGTCTTTTCCTCCCTTTATTTATTGGGTCACCCTGTAATTAATTCGGTGTGTCGTCAATTTTTGTGAAATCAAATCATGCATTGTCTTAATTTACAACATTAAAATACAATATAAAGTTTATTTCATTAAACTAGAAAAAATACTAAAACGTTATTTTTCATATATCTGAAAGAAACTGAAATATAGCTAAAAAAAATCCTAATTTCTTAATTGTGAATATTGTGAATTTGATTTGAATATTGCTTAACATTTGCAGTTTTTAATCACTTTTAAAATTCAATTAAAACTTTCACACAACGGAATTTTCTAAGAATCTTATTTTTTTCTTAGGAAATTCTACGTGCTGGTCCAATATGGGAGAAGTACAGGAATTATTTATCAACATATCACAAGATTTTTTAACAATCATTTTTTACAATCATATTAACATTCTGGTTTTTCGAAAAAACGTCAACGGCAAGTTTTGTTCCTCATTAAAATTTGTTTAGAATATTCAAGCAGTGAATAATTTTTCTAAATACAGAAAAGGCACATTTTTTACATTCTTTTAAGTTTTGAAGGTTTAACAGAATATTAAACAATTATTTATTTATAATAAATAGAAGCATGTCTTTTTTAATAGTTATATTAAGTGAAAAACTGCAAAACTTTTTAAACTATCAGAAAGGCTTCTAAAGACACTGTACAAGTTTGGTTCCGTTTTTTAAGTGTCAATAAAATTTTAAACATTTTAAAACTTTATTCTTATAAACTTTGTTTTTATTAAACTTTGCAATATTTTTTTGTCACGGTAAAATATCTCAGAAAAATTTATAATTTCAGATAAAAATTCTTGAAAAATGGTAAATTGTGAATTGTTTATGTCACCTGTAGTTGAAGTTTGCATAGTTGACAATAGGAAAAGTATTTCCTGAAGGATACTGTCCTAGCTCACGAGATAGAGAACTATTAGATACACCTGAATAAACTCACCCATTATAATACACAGCACATCTCCACTACCCAGGGCTGTTATAAATCTAAAATTTAAAAGTTATGATAAGTTTAATTGAAAATTGTAAAATGCAAAAATTTCATCAAATAAATTCTCGAAGGCTTTTAAAGCTTAATTTCAAAGTTTTAAGGGTACCTAGCTGTAAATCAGGCATTACCCCCCTTTCGCATTGAGGTCACTTGATATTACGCTTTAAATCCTTTTCAATTTTTCGTTCAATTTTTATTATCGTTTTATAAACCTACTTGACTGAAAGCGCGAGAGCACCAGTTGCCATCATGGCGTAGCAAACATAGTCCATCACAACATCAAACGTATGTTTAAAAACCTAAACAACTCTTTTTTGATTTTCTGTACAGCTGTTTATAAGACTCAATTTGTTGAAATATTTTTTCAGAATTTGTAAAGCATCGCACTGCAAGGTTCATTGGAAAGTTTAAACTAAGACCATTTGCCTCTAGAAAAGTTTGATTTTAGAATATCTTGAAATTGTTCTTGTTGTTTTATGTACTCGACAGAAAAGCCAAGGTTATAATGCAAGGAAAGTTTATTTCTGTTGCGTATTCTCTGTGTACAATGTACATATTGAAACCAGTTCTCTCTGGGCGGAATTTGTAAACAAGAATAGAGGCATCAGTGTTACTCTAGTATCCGAGGAGGATAAAAGCATTTAATTTTGAAAATTTTGATAATTCGCATAATAGTTTCCCATGTCAAACTGTAACATCCGTCTTGTGTTTACACTACCGCCCATAGACAGTACACTGCAGTGCAAAAGATGTGTACACCTCTGAAATAACTTTCCTTGCATTATAACCTTGGGAAAACCAAAGTACCCTAAAAGAAAGATTGGTTTTGCACATCCTTTTTGCTCAATCTTCCTTGTTTTATAACTCTGAATAATTAAAATCTAAAGATTTGTAGTTTTTACAAAATGTTTTTTTTTTCAAATCTAAATGTATTTTCTGTTTTTAATTACGTGTGACATCTTTCGGCGCAATGAATCCAAACATGCAAACATGCAAACATGACACAAACTTTTTCAATCAACTTTCACTCGATAAGTCGATCAGGAATTAAATTATTACCATGCCAACAAGGATTTTATAATCCCTTTATCTTTGCAACCCAACGTCGTAGATATTTCAAGCTTTTATTTTATAATATAAGTTTAAAATATCAAAGGTTTACACAATCAGATTGCTTAGATATAGGGATTAGAAAATTCAAGTTTGTGGCAAAGACTCACTTTCTTTTTAGGATCAAATATTTTTTCTTTGATTTGTACGTAAAATCCAAAGGGCTTTAATTTAATCCTTGGTATAATTGAGTATAGAAAAGAAAAAAATATTTCAAAGGTTTTTTCGGGTGCCATGAAAATAGTAAGAAGCATGCAATATTCATGCCTTCATGCATGCACGCGTGTCATGGTCCTGAAAGAAAAGATTACTCGCCAGAAAGCACAATTTTCTAATTTCTTTATTTTTCCAATCTGATTTCGTATTCAAAATAGTAATTCTGTCAGATCAAATAGTCTACACCATTAGGTTGCAAAGATGTATTTGATTTTCACTCTACCCTACCGAAGATCATTTATAAAAGTTTAAGAATCCCCCTAAAACCTAGCAGTAAAAGAAGCTAGGTGTGCAATTTAATTTTTCCGTGCAAAATTTAAGGTTTGGGGTTTGCAAAACTGTATTATTAGCATGCAATGGTATTTATAAAGCTTTAAGAAATATGCATGGGAGAATTGCAGGAGAGGTTGCTGAACTATCTACCGCCGATTCAAATCTCAAATCACCGATTCAAAGTCAGAGATTCTTGAGGATTAAATCAGTGATTCTGGATTTGAACCAATGGTAGGTAATTCAGAGACCTTTCAAATATGTGTAATTATGTGTACAAATTGTATCTCATTCCTATCAGAGTTTTTGTGTTTATATCAGAGTATTTTTTTTATTTCAAATGTAAATATATTATTTATATTTTTTAAATGATTCTCCTGAATGATACTATGTACATGTATTTAGTTAATTTATTGTTTACGAAAAACAAATATAAAATCGCCATTCGTAAAATTGCTCTTTCATTCTCGTTTTGTACTTTTCAATTGGTTTAAATATATTTTCTTTCCCGTCAAACGTTGAATTATATTTCGGTCTGGGACCTGGGTTGACCCTTGTCAGTTCTTTAATTTCTATCCGTTTTAATCAATATCGCGAAAACTCAACAAAATTAAAATTCATCAGGATTTTTTTCTTCAGTTTCTTCAGCAATGGCGGACAGTTTATATTTAAAATTTTCTAAAAAGATGAGATGAACATTAAAGTAGTGCCTAGTGCCTAGTAGTAGTGCCTATAGATAGGAACTAATGAATACAAGGGAAGGATGTACAGGTAGTTAAACATCTGGTTCAAATTCAAATTAAAGTGGTTTAAGTTTGCTTAAATATAATGGTCGGCATTTAAATATCAATACAATCAAGACGAATTTTCTAATTAAATTTTTAAGTCTAACAACCCTCTTCTTCTAAATTACAAGTGTCCATTAACAGCTTCTCTTTGTTTCCATGTTTATGTATATCCATGCTGTTTGAAAGCTTTGTAGAGTTCAAAAATTTAAATCGAAAGTTGTCTTAATTGTGTTGATGAATATATATGACGACGACTTTAGATAAAAAGAGCCGTACTTAGTCTATCTAATTTTCTTTATTCATAAAATCCCATTTTCGATGAAGATTATGCGTCTAGCTGTTGTTAATCATATACCCCTTTAATCTTTTTCGCGAATACTCTCTTTAATTCATGTTGTCATGCAAAGCTTAAAAAAACATAATGGGAGTTTTAACCTTTTGCCATGAAGGGTCTGTAAGCCAGGTTTTGGCGGTATCTTCTATTAACATACTCATTTTTAGTTCTGAAATAAGCCCATTCTTATTAAAAATTTGGCGGATTTTTTTTTGCAAAATTTTGCAAATTTTTGCGGATTTTGTAATTTAAACAGAGCTGGGAACTCTTGTATTATGGATATCGAGATCGATTCTTAATTTCTATCTTTTGTTAATCTGAAGATTAACTTCATCTTTGATCGCGCAATATCCGTCGTGTTATATTGTAACCTTGTCCTGAGCTGGGAACTTTAGAATGGATAAACTTTAAGCCTGACTTCTTGATCCGAATATCCACTGTGGAAACTTTTCTTTTTAGCCCTAACCCACTCTTTTTCTCTCTCCTTGGATATCCGTAAATTGTTTTTTCCAATGAGAATATTTCTGTTCTCTCATTTGTTGCCCGCTTTTCTCTGATTGGCTGCTTCAGTTTCTCAGATGATAAAATATTAATTTGAATTTTATCGTTTTGTATACACTTTTAAGATAATCTTGCAAGATTATGTTAATCTTGAGATTATCAAAAAGAGTGGATCAAGCATTAATCCCGATATCCACCATTCTAAAGTTTTCAGCTCCGAAGGAATAACTGGAACGAAGAGATCAGGTATTGATCCTCAAATTAAAAATTCCCATTCTGGATGTCGGGATCAAGCGATCGGGATTATGAGAATCCAGCACAAAAGTTAAGCTTTGAACATCTTTAGATAAATCTATATTAGTTATATTAATTATAAAATATAAAAGATTTTCCCTAACATTTCTTTGATTAAAAAAAGCGGCGTTAAGAATTTCCTTTTTGTGTTCATGACTGTACCATATTTCAAATTTAAGATCTGTCTTTTGTAAATAATTTTTTTACAATTGCAAGAATTGGAACACATTTCCTATTTCAAATTTAAAAAGAATCATTGAAAAAGAATGAACCCTGTGAGAAAGTGGCAACTGAATGTTAAATAACTGCACATACATTGGACCACTGCACTGTGAATTGTGCAAAGCTATGTTTTTATTCAAACAAAAACTAACTAAACTTTACTAAACTAAACTACACTAAACTAAACTAAAGGAAATGAGTCTTTGCCACAAACTCTGATATTGTAAACCCAATGTCGTAGACCTTAGATATTTCAAACTATAAATCATGTTTTATTTTTAGTTTGAAATATCAAAGACTTACATTATCAGGTTACAAAGATGTAGGGATTCGAAAATTTGAGCTTGTGGCAAAAACTCAATTCCTTTAATTAAACTAAACTAAACTAATCTGAACGTTTCAAAAGTTCATTTTTTCCGTAAAATGGTTTATAATATAATTCATTCTTCTAAACCACTTGAAATTTTTATCTTTTAAGTCAACCACTAATTCTTGCAATGTCTGTTTTTAAAAAATGTACAGTATTCAATTTTGCTCTTTTTGGAGTTTCTGCAAAGGTTTAGATAATAATGATACAGACCAAACTTTTTAGATCATTTAACACTTAAAATATTGTCAATATTTCTTTAAATTGTATGTTTTAATCACGAAATAAATCAAAATGGAGCACGATCATTTTCTATCAACTTTCTTGCTATCAACTCACTTACAATCAAAATCAGTTGTAATCAGCCTCATTTTCTTACCAAACATTGGCTATCAAACTCATTTACTTTAAGCAACTCATTTGCGATCACATTTATTTGCTATCAAGCCTCACTTGCTATCAGACCAACTTGCTATTAAGTTTCAATTAATAACTTCATCATCATTTTCTATCAAATTTTCGACTTGCACTCAATCCTTGTTTTAACCAATTTTTTTCTCCTCAAATCCCGCAAAAAAATGGAAAAAGTTCGTAAAATTTGGAATTCTTTATTCTTTTTGTGTGGGCATGGAACCTGTGTAGTTTATGGAGCGGACTCGACTGCATGGGACGAGGGGGGAGTGCAGAAGCCCTCAATTAGCAATCACCGCCACCCAAATGTGTTTTGCGGCATGCACGATCCTCAATGGTAATCTCCACCACCTCAATTTGTAATAAGAAATGAAAATGTTAGCATTAAATCGTTTATTTCTTATAAAAAATACCATATTAACCTCTGTTAATGGCCCTATGGTGTATAATATTCTTAAGGCTTTCTTTATTGCTCCTCAGTTTCGAAAATAAATCTATAAATATGCCACATGAAGCACTAGAAATAAGATTACGTTTTTGAACCTTTGCGCATGCATGCTCCTTAATTAGCGATGAAGCGCTAAAAATAATTTGTGAACTTAATACTTCATTTTCACTAGAGGGCGCGATGAGACTGATTTTTCTAAATTTTGTGTTTTTCTATGCATATAATTTGTTTGTTGTAAATTTTGAACTCAAGTAGGCGAATACAAAAATCTAAATACTGTAAAGGTTTTTTGAAAATATCTTTTAAATGGAGATGGATATTACTTTGCGTGTGATGAGATAATTTTTAGTAAACAGGCAGCCCGACCTTTTAGTATCTTAACGCCAATCATGAAATGCAGTCATTAAATCAGCCAAGGGTAGATACAGAATTTAAGTGATGGGGGTGCTAGATTTTTTTCTGAAAAAAAACAGATATAGAAACTCAAAGACGTGCCGAAGGAGAAATTCTATTTTGACTTTCCTGTTTTGCACTAGGTTTTCTTTCCCTTAATTGCTATTGAGAAGCTATTCTGAAAGCTCAAGGGGGGAGGGGGGAGCTACGTCCCCCTGTAACCGCCCCTGAAATCAGCGAATTGGATCTAAGATTCGGCTAAAATAAACTATGGCTTGTTTCTCAGTTCTTGTTGACCAAACCAATCTGAAAACGATTTGAAAATTTAGTTGAAGTCAATACAGATGCCATGAAAAATTGTGCTAAAAAGGCATTAAATTAAAATCTCAGAAAACAAGATTTTACGGTGATTACAAATTGAGATGGTGGAGATTACCAATTGAGGAGCACGCATGCCGCAAAATACGTTTAGGTGGCGGTGATAACTAATTGAGGACTTCTGCACTCTCCCCCCCCTTTGGGGNGGGGGGGGGGGGTGAGTGCATTTTTACACAATGTCAGACATAAAAATTAATGTTAAAACATTGCAAATTATTAGTTGACATATATTAAATCACATTTAGTTCTTAAATGTATTATAAAGGGGGTAAAGGCAAAAAAGTGACTTCCCCTTGAATGTCGTCTTCCTTTCAAATCATCAAAACAATTAATAATTTCTCGAGACATAGATAATTTTTAATAATTTTTAATGTGCTTTTCCAATCAAAATACATTAATAAATATCGAATCATGCAAGAGTCCGCGCCATGCATGATACCAGCTTGTTTTGTTGCCTCAACCAAAGTACCAACCCTGATAAACGATAGCAATAACTACTTGTATTTTCACTACAAAGACTAGGCATACAATACACAGGCCACCTACAGGTCCCAGAAATACAAGAACGGACGCAAAGCGGTAGCTGTTTTACAAATGGAATCCAATGAACAGGTTTATTTAGACAGCAACTAGTTTATGATAGCAACTAAGAACTGGTTTGTATAGTAATTTATCTAGAAAACAACTAGTTTATAATAGCAACTAAGAACTGGTTTGTATAGTAATTTATCTAGAAAACAACTAGTTTATGATAGCAACTAAGAACTGGTTTGTATAGTAATTTATCTAGAAAACAACTAGTTTATGATAGTAACTAAGAACTGGTTTGTATAGTAATTTATCTAGAAACCAGCTAGTTTTAAAAGCAACGTATTTATATAGTAATTGCAGTCTTGAAAATGAGCAAATGAGCATTGAGAATTGATAGCAGTTGAGACTGGAGAGTAAACGTTTTGATAGCAAATGAGGCCTGATAGCAAATTGATATAATAGCATGTGAATTGAAATCAAATGAGGGGATAGCAAGTGAGGCTGATAGTAAATGAGTCTGATTCACTTAAGTGTCTGTCGAAGCAAATATTTTCATTTATTTTTAGTGGAGATTTAAGGATTCCTCTCTCATTGGATGATAAGATTGATAGAAAGATAGATGATACAGCATACAATTTCTATTGGTTCAGAATAGACAACAAACACACGACTGAATCCTGATTGGATCAGGCGCTAATGGACTCTGCATACAAGTGTGGATTGCAAATGAGTTGATAGCAAATGATCGTGCTCCATCAAATTGTATTACTTTTACCAATATTAGAATAAAGTATTGAAAATTAAAAAATTGAATTTAGCTTCTAAAAGGAAGAGATAGATATTCTTTTTAGGTATTTTCATCATTAAGGTATAGGCAGATGTTTAATAGACTTGACACAAACAAATAAGATGACAATCATAATTAAAAATTAAATGAGGTAAACAATTGTTTCGAGTATCAAATGATGTTTGTCACAAACTCTGATTTTTTAATTATATATTTTCAATGATCGTAAAAAGCTAGACTAAGTTTGAAATATGAAACGGTTTACACTACCAGGCTGCAAAGATATCGGGACAAGAAAAATTGAATTTGTGGCAAAAACGCAGCATAAATCTTGAAACAAATGATTAAAAAAAATTTTATAAAATTTTCAGTACAAGTATTTGCACTTAAGAAAATTGAATGCAGTGCATAGTAAACAAACATATCAGATGTGTTTCAAAATATGTTGAGCCTTTTATATTAATAAAAAATTTATAAAATCCTTGATTGTTTAAAAAAAGATTGATTCCTTTACTACAGAAGAGCCAGAAAGCTGTGGAATAGGAAGACGACATTATAGTAAAGCAATACTTAAGTGTATTTGTTGTTGTTACGAAGCAAATAGTTTACTAGTAACTTATTTAATTACGTTTTCACTGGACTATTATTGGGCCATATATTCATTGGACTATTTAATGTCATAACTAAAGTCTAAAAGTCGTCTTTCTATTCCAGAGTTTTCTGGTTCTCACTGTACTAAACCTTTTGCCAGTCTGGATCGTTGAGCCAGGTTTTAGCCGTTTCCTCGAGAGCTTCAGACATTTTTAACCTGAAATTATATTTGGAATTTTCTTTCGGGGATTCACAAGAAATTGTGGAGGAACGTTTTTAGATTCAGCTCCCTCCCCCCCCCCCACCTCAAGAACCGGAAAAATATTGAAATTCCATAAAAAAATTTTTAATATAAACGTAAATTGTATTTATTTAATCAAACGTTTCACGTAGGCATAGCCGTATTCACAACGGTACCTTAAAGTTTTAGAAGCATTAGAAGTATAATTAGGTAGCAAATTAGCAATGATTATAACTTTGAAAGCTAATTATTCTTTGCAGAAAATACTTACGCATTTCAAATGGGAATCATCAAAATTTAAAACTTTTAACCTTAGAAAAACGACAATGTCTTCCACATTTATGTCATATAAAGGTTTCAATGGTGCCGTTGTGAATTGGGCTTTGCAATCTTTTCATAGAGAGGGTCTCTTGAAATTACGCTTCCAGTCCTTTAAGTTCCTTAGGGCACCATTGTAAAAAAAAATGCTAAATCATTTGATTTAAAACGGACAGGTTCAAATCTAACTTCAGGATTTTTGATAAATTACAATTAATAAATTAATAAATTGATGAAAATTAAAATATGCATCATAATTATTTTTGATTTTCTACTTTATCTCTGATGTATATAAACTTGTTTTTTAACTTAATGAATATTTTATTAAATAAAAGAATATATGTATCTCTATATAAGAAAACAAGAGATTCATATATATATATATATGTTGCATATAGCCAGCTGGACCGATTGGGCTGATTTTTTTTTTGGACATTCATGGGTGGCGGGGGGGGGTTTATAGGCAAAAAAAAAATTCCACGGGAAATGCAGTGCCCTTCAGCTAGTATATAATATATACAGATAAAATTGATACTGCTGTGCGTGGGGGAAAGCCTTCTATAATTCCGAGAAAAATGGATATTAGAGTTTAATAAAAGATAGATAAAAAAATAGAAACTCATTTTAGTGGTTTATTAAGAAAATTTATATTGACAGATATAATACTTTAAGATTCTAGATTTTTTTTGAGGAAAAATAATCATAAACCAAAAGAATGAAAGAGTATTTCTTTTTTTTCTCTCAGAAAATTGACTTCTCTAATGTTCAATTACACTATAAAAGCGATTTTTGCCGCAGAGACAATGAATAAACATTTTTATAATTCAACTGTTGAATTGAAACATTTTTAAATATTTAAAAAGCACCACGTTGTGAATCAGACATGTCAACTCTCATTAAAATCTCAAACTTTGTCGTACAATTTGTAGACAGTCTTAACTTTGAAGTGTCGCAAACGTCTCACTCACAAACATATTTTTGTACAGGCCTAGACAGATACATTCCAAAAATACTAAGCGTCTATTTCTAGCATAAGTTTAAACACGGTGGACTTAGCCAGTGGGGTCGGTCAAATAGGCCTAGGATTAGGTCGGGTACTGTAAAAAGTCTGAACGCGCCATGGGAGTTGTCATAGTTAGCACTCCGACGGGACTATGCCAAGAAAATTGACCCCTGTCGTATGTTAGTCTGGTTAGGGCGACGTACTGTACCATAGGATCAGGTCAGTACACGCTGTTATCTGGCAGGCCGGTACAAACTGGGCAGGTCCTGTTCGAATTCAAATTACTACGGCCCAGAATGTAATTTGAGTAATTCTCAAAATACTGCTCGATTTTGTGGGAGAGCGTTAACATCTTGATTTGCAGTGAAATGGAGGGCTATTAAAAATCGTAAACCATACAACAAAAAACAAACTGAATTAATTAAACTAGATTATTGTGGATTTCTCAGTATTTGAAATCTCCAAAATTTCCTAACTAAAACTACCTAACTATGTTCACTGTATAACAACTTTACTCCTGGATCACTAACTTGTTACTGAATATTTATCTGACATATATTAGATTGGGGGAAAATCATTGAAGATCTGGTTATACCCCTATTTGGGATATCTATCTATCTATCTAACTATTTATCTATCTATTTTCTATCCATTTATAAATCTAACTATCTATCTATCTATTTATCTATCTATTTATCTATCTATCTATTTATCTATCTATCTATTTATCTATCTAACTATCTATCTAGTATCTATCTATCTATCTATCTATCTATCTATCTATCTATCTATCTATCTATCTATCTTATCTATCTATCTATCTATCTTCTATCTATCTATCTATCTATCTNTCTATCTATCTATCTATATATCTATCTATCTATCTATCTATCTATCTATCTATCTATCTATCTATCTATCTATCTATCTATCTATCTATCTATCTATCTATCTATCTATCTTTCTATCTATCTACCTATCTACCTATCTACTTATCTATCTATATATCTTTGTTTCCCTAAGGTTAACTCTGAACTGAGCTTGGTTTCTCGTTTACCAAGTAACTGCCCCAGGGAATGACCACAGTAGTGATTTTCCTCTGCAGTCTGTAGATTTTTATTCTTCTTCATCTTAATCTTCTATCAAAGACTATTTTAACAAGACACTTTTAGATAATAAGATACAAGATTCCGAAACTGCATAGCCTACAGTAAATAAAAATATAAGATTATCATAAACTACAATCAGTACTTTTACATCTTCACTCCCTGGTACACTGTGAGCCCTCGTGTATTTATATATTTGATTTTATGCATAAGTATGTTAAAAGCAAATTCATCTCAATTCATATTTATAAATTCCAAACATTTTTCTTCTTCTCAAGTTGTGATTGAAAACATATAATGTATCTTTTAAATCCTTGGTCTTTGATTGTCAACGTAACATACATTAAAACATATAAAACTTGTGCATATAGCACGCAAATCTGCCCCCTTAGTAAAAGTAAATTCAACCTATGTGAAGCATAAAGTCTGACCGCGTCAACCTTGTTGCACCGGCTAGTTCTGTCCATAGAGTACAATACAAACTGGGACCGGAAAGGTTGACCCGGCTCGGAAATTCAAATGTACTGCGGCTGCCCGCGAAAGATAGGTTCTAATATTGTTATCTTAAAATTCTCCTCTGCGAGGCATCTTGTAAAAGATAATATTTGATTTCTAATTTGACTTTTTTCATTATTTAACAAAATAGAACGAACATTTTGCTTTAAAGGTTGCAAGCTTTCACGCAATATGTATATGAATTATGTAAATTGCTTCTAAACAACTAAAACTAAAAACTTTTCATAGCATTATATATATATGCAAGAAACATATAGACTAGGAGCCCCCTCAGACGCTAGAATACTAGAAGATAGGGCAGTAGGAATTTATCCGAATAGTGTGTACGCTCCGTACACTTGTATATGACGTCATTGTTGCAGTATTGGACGGTTTTTAATTTAAACAATCAACATTAAAACTCTAGTTATCAAATAAATTAATCATTGTAATTGCTAAAAATGGTGGTAAAATAACGACACGGTGATAAACTTCTAAATTTGTTTTAATAAGTTATAGAATAGGATGCTCTCCTGCTAAAATAAAGCTAAAATTAGATTTTGTTACGCATCTCATTTGTATAAAATATTTAAGCAGAATTTTAGACCAGTAACGTAAGCAAGTCCGAAAAAAAACATGGTTTTAGGTACAGGGTGTCCCACGAAACATGACAGTATGCAAGACGACTTGAATATCGTCTTGATTTTTGATGTAATTTGCTGCATTTATTTGTCAACCTAATTTTAGAAGTAAATTTCTAGAGATAATAATCACAAAATTCCCTTAGTCAGCTGCCATTTCCAAAATGTGGTCTGCATTTTTGTGCTTTCAATATTGCCCGAGATATGAACAATTTCGTTCAGATTTCGACAATTTTGCTTTTATTTAACAAAATTGAAATCTGAAACAAACTCTTTATATCTCCGGTAATATTGAAAGCACAAAAAACACAGACCACTTTTTGGAAATTCCAGGCCTAGGAGAATTATGTGATAATTGTTTCAAGAATCATACATGTTAAAGTAGATAGAAGATTAAATGTCACAAATAAATTCAAATATCAAAGACGACTTTCAAGTCGTCTTGCTGTTGTCATGTTTCGTGGGACACCCTGAAGCCAAATTTGTTAAACCAATTTACATTGCAACCTGTTTTAAGATAATAAATTTATGCATTTCTAATGGCAAATTACGTAAAAAGACGCAAGATTTTGGTAATGGAAATGCTTAAATTATAGAAAAGACGACATTCTTTGGCTTCTTATTGAACCCAATTGAGGCGTCTGGTTTTGCGTATAAATCCCAAAGAGAATAGAATATATATTAAAGGGGAATTAACTTGTTGTACTCTTGCCATACTGCAGAGCCCAAAATTTAAAAGAGTATTGTTGAACGAATCTCCCAAGTTTCCTTTTTGGGGTCTAACATTTGTGCAATTTTGATTTGAGAGATTCGAAAAAAAGGATAATATGAAGAAACCAAATAAAATAATATTCTTAACAAAAATATTGATATCTACAAAACTGCCTAACCCCATTACTGAAACCCGGGTTTCAAAACTGGTTTTCATAATAATACCCTGTCTTAAGTTTTGGTCTACGCGTGTACTGCAGTGGGAGGAGAGCAAAACAAAGAATTCAAGAGAAACTCAACATTTGTACGGGGGAGGGGGGGTCAGAATATATTGCTTTTGTTTGCTAGTAGATATGAACATCATGATTTATGATTATGAAACGCACTCTGTTACTGAATATAGAATATATATAGGTTGTCCCGGCATCCTAGTTTTTGAATAAAGTTTCCTGGGTTCTGAATATAGAATATATTCTGCTTAAACTTGATTGCTAAGTTGAAATGCTGCATCATGCACTTCATGCATAAATTATGCACTTTGGCTCCTTTGGCAAATAGAATTCAAACATTAAAATATTTGTTTTAAATTCGTATGTTTACAGGGACTGTAAGCGAAAATCAAAGTAACCCTCCACACAAAGATATCAATGCCCGATTCACAACGGTACCCTTGACACCTTCTGATCAATATTTTGGAAGATATTGTCGTTTTCTTATGGATTCGAAAGCATTTTTCTATAACTAATATTTTTTTTCTTGCAGTTGAACTTGAAATGCGCAAGTCACTTTTGTAGAGAAAACACAAATGAAAATAATCAGTTTTGAAAACCAAAAAAATTGATATCTAATTCATCCTTGATCAAACAAATCCTTTAAGGGTACCGTTGTGAATTGGGCATTGCCATCTTTGCATGTAGGGTCACTTCAAACTCAGCTTACAGTCCTTTTTAAATAATTCAAGATTAAACCTAAATGATTTAGCATTTTCTTTTAAACTGACTTTCATTTGTTTATGCTTATTACCATAAAAACTGAGGAGAAATTTGTCCCAAAGGGCGGGAAGAAAGTAGTGTTTGAAAACATTTTTTTTTCTTTTTTTTCTAAATTTGGAAAGTTGCAACTTTTGATACGTAGATATTAGAAAATTGGGATTTTTTTAATATAATTTCTTGTTTTAATCCTTCCAACACTCCTTTCTACATTTAAACTTTTTAACTAAATATCTTGAAAATGAAAAGTACATTTCATACTCCCCCACCTCCACTCTTCTGAAATATTTACACATTTTTTCCGAGCTTTTAGGACATGTTTTTTCTCAGAGAATTTCCTTTTTTTCTACATTTTTCCCATTTTTAAGATTCTTTCAGATATATCAAGAATGAGCTTTCTATCTCTCATGTAGATACAGGATGTCAAAAACATGACAACAATTGTTCTAAACAATGTAGAAATAATACGTATGCACGTTATTGTGAAGGTCGTATACAAATGTAGATAATTGAGATAAAAATAAAAACATTGAGAGTATCAGCTTACATATTATAATTAAATAAATACACAGATACCTATAATGAGATCATATTTATACCATTTTTTGGAAAACGGACATATTTTTGAAGATTTCTCTTTAAAAAATATTTATATTTTTGAAGTTTCTTCTTCCTTAATTATCTTAAATTATCTTATTTTGGAAATGCTTTAAATCATGATCAATATTACCAATAATAACAATACAAATACAACACTAGATGTCGTCTTTTCTATATTTAGAGGTTTTCGTTCACAATAACCCTGGGGAAGAAGCCCAAAGAAGTTACGCGGATGCTCTCTCTCTGTCTTGTAATTCAACGCTGCCTGTGCACAACCCCTTTGAGTGTCTGCCTCAAGGTTATTGTGGAGGAACAACCCCTAAGTCTTGAAAAGACGACATTAAGTTTTTTTTCTGTATTTTTATTACTTTAAGGTAATATTACGAACGAAGTATCGATATCCTGGTTTGTAAATATGAACATGAGTATGAATATTGAGTATTTGCCACAAACTCTGACTTTCCAATCCCTACTTCTTGGAAGCCCAATCAAGTTGACATTAGTTATTATAAATCTATGAATTCCGAAATTTGAAATATTAAAGGTTTACACCATCATGTTGTAAAGGAAGGAGGATTAGAAAATTTGAGTTTGTGGCAGCAACTCAATGCCTTAAAAAACAAGTATTTTCATGTTTGTGGGACACACTCTAGGGTTAAAACAGATCTGATAAAAAGAATAAGGTAAACCTGGATTCTCCTCCCCTTCCCGTTCTCTAAATAAGAAATACTAGATGCTAACAGAGATGCTAATCTCCAAGTTAACGAAATTTTATAGATTGAAGATAAACCAGGTTCTATTTATCATTGATGATTTTTGTTTTATCATTTTAACAAGGGGAAAATAAAATTGAAAAAAAAACATTGAAGGAAATATCGTTGTAATCCTAGGTATAAAATTAGAAAAAGTTGATATGCCCGGTTCACCACGGAATCCTTCACAAATAGGGTGCAGAAAAATATTTTGATGTTCTGTCTCGTTGTACCGTCTATATACCCTCAGAAGCTGCTGGTCACGTGAAACTAACAAAAAACAAAATTCATGTCTGTATCGGAAAATGTTAAGACTTATTTTAATCTCCTTTTTAAAATTAATATGGATTGACAAAATTATTTTTGTATATTGTCCACACAAATTCAGAAAGTTGCAATTCATTCGTCACGGATCGTAAAAAAATCAATTTAATTCCAAACAAATCATTCAGATATCACAATCTTATTATTATAATCATTGATCATTTTTCGACGCATTCGCATAAAGTTAATATTTCAATATTTTTTACTCGTTTCACATACATCCCAACCATAGATAAATTATCTAGGATCCTGCAACAAACAAAAACCCGTGAAGAACACAAGATTATTTGGTTTACTTCACACGAGTGACCCGTCAATATCCCGTGATAATTCACGTGTTGTCCAGGTGAATGTCGACGATTTGATACTTGTTACTAAACGGTTTGAGAGATTTTATCTTATAGAATTTGTTTGGAATGCTTTTCTTTAAACTGCATTCTGTAAAGAATACGCAGCAAGTATTTATTTTAATCAAATTTTTAGTTCCAAGATATTTTTAGTTTCAAGATAAAGTGCCCAGCGTTGCCAGCGCATAAAAAAATTTAATTTTAACCTATTCTGTCATCCCCAGAGTACTAATGGGTTCCCTCAAAAAATTTCATCTATATTGTTCAAGCTGTTTGGCAAGCTACAGCGAACATATAAATGAGCGAAGAGCTTTATTATATAGATGTTATAGATAAAAGACTTGCTTGGGAACCCAGCTTTGCCTGGAAACTAATTTGTTTCTGTAAATAGCTTTATTGTCAAACGTATAAATCTAGAATTTTTAATTCATAATTCAGAAAATTTTAGGAAAATCGGTCAAAGGGTAACAAAAACACAGTGCTGTACTGCAGACTCAAATATGAATTCCTCTAAAACCCGTGTTTTTTACTTTTTTGTAGACATGTAGTAAATTCCGTACTCTCAAAACTTTGTCTCAAACTGTATCAGTCCAGGTACAAATCGTCCGCTATCAAAGTCAACCAGGATACGATCCAAACGGGAGGGGAGGGGGAAGGGGAAGTGGAAGGGAAAATGGAGGTTGAGGGATGGGGGGGAAGGGGGAAAGGGTGTGGGAGGGAAAGGGAAGGAGAGAGTAAGAAAAAAATGAAGGAAAGGGGGAAGAGGAAAGACAATCGGTAAAATTCACTTTAACTTATATTTGTATTAATTGGCTAATCCATAATACCAAGCTATGCCTATCTAAATTAACATTTTTTTAAAAGAGATTTTTTTGTCCCCAGGACATGATCGGGTTGTTAGGATCAAATCTCGGAATTTTTTCTATTGCGAAAGTTTGGTGTTGTCTGGGTTTTTATATTGATCTACCAGGGGTTGTAATCTGGCAGCACATTCATCCATCCACGCTTCATTCATTCTGAGAAGAGGGTTGACAAGATTCCAGCTGCCTAAGATTCTTCTTAGGACTGAGAATATAGAGTGCAGGAATCCTTCTGATATACTGGAATGAGGCCCGGGTGCCGTACTGATAGGAAACATCACACTCATTGCTCCCTAACATCTGTAAGCCCGGATTGGATACCCCCAGGTACCTATAGCTGGCAACCATAGACTCTCCAAGCTTGTCCACCATTCCTTTCTTCATCGTCATTCACTTGGATCAATCCCACTTGAAGCTTCTTTCTTGTTGAGTAGAAAGCACGCACCCTTTCGCTGCGAGAGTTGTTGACAGCCGCCCCTCTGTCCTCCTACATCCGTCAGGTGGTCATAACTGCTAAACCAGATGTCGGCTTCAGATGTTTTTGAAACCACAGGTTTGTGTGGAGTACGGGAATCGAACCCGTGAACACCAGTCTGGACACCAATCCAGTTACTGGCCGTGGACAAGTGTGCTTAACTTCAGTTATCTAACGAGAACTGGTGTCACACACTCTCCACGCCACCCCCCAAATTAACATTAATATATACAGGGTTACCCACAACGACAACGGATGAAACTGAATGACAATATAGCGAGCAGTAGATTAAATTTATTTCCTTTAACAAGCAAAAAAAAAGTAAGAAACAAAGTTCTAGTTTCAGGAAACTAAGACGTTATTAAAACAGTTGAATCTTTGTGAATGGCCCTGTAAATCTAAATATACGAATATATCTTGAGAACCTGTATCTGGACTGAACCCATCAGTAATTATCTGTATACGTATCTAAATGGCTGTCAGGCCCTATTAGTCGAATACGTAATCAAATATTGCCCCTGGCGTAAGTCAATAGCAGGACCTAGGTCAACACGAAATAAACTCAGGGGAAACGGGGCGAAACCGACCAAAGGGCGAAACCGAATCAAGGGGAGAAACCGATCAAAGGGTGAAACGGATCACAAACCAAATCCAAACAAAGAGTTAAACCGAACCAAGAGAGGAACAGAACAAAGGATGAAACCGATCAAAGGGTGAAAAACCAAAGAAGGACCGGTCAAAAGGAGAAACCGATCAAGGAGCAACCCGGATCAAAGGGCGAAACTGTTCAAAGGGTGAAACTGTTCAGAGGTTGAAACAGATCGAAGGGCGAGAACTAAGGAAGAGAGAGAGTATAGAGCAAAGTAAAAACTGAACAAAGAAAGAACCCAAGCAAAGGGAAGAACAAACTAAAGGGAGGAACCAATAAAAGGGAGGAACAAACAAAAGAAGGAACAAATCAAAGGAAGGAACCAAACAAAAGAAGGAACCAATCAAAGGAAGGAACCAATCAAAGGATGGAACCAATCAAAAGAAGGAACCAATCAAAGGGAGGAACCAATCAAAGGAAGGAACCAATCAAAGGAAGGAACCAATCAAAGG
>NW_019397264.1:80102-106307 GCF_000591075.1 Eurytemora carolleeae
GTTTACCAAAATTTGGGGGGGGGGCGTGTTTAATTTGTCCACCTCAGTTCTAGTATTTTAAAAAATTGTGTTGCTTGTATCTTTCTATATAAAGTTGTAATCTCTGTTTGTCTGTTCGATCATAACTGGGGAACCCCTAAACCGATTTGCCTCAAATTCGGGAGACGCACGGGAATGTTCTTAGCTTGGTTTTAAGATTCTAAATATGAAAATGTCGTCTTAATTATCAAAAATCCTTGAAACAGGAATTAATGTTTTCAAAAGTAAGCTCATATCATAAAAATAAAAAATATTATGAAATATCAACTAAATACGAATGTGTCGAAAAAAATCGATAATTATTAGTTGTACTTGTAATATTTGAATGATTTGTTTGGAATTAAATTGGTTTTTTTTACGATCCGAGTCGAATATTGCAACTTTCTGAATTTGTATGGACGCTACATTCTTCGGTATGAGTCGTTCTTAACAATTTTCTCTTTATAGACGCAAAAGATACTAGTGAGATTAGTAGCAATCACCATCACCATTTATTTTTCGCGAACACTCCCTGTAAAGGGGGAGGGGGACGTTACGCAAAGGAAAATTGGGGGACGTCCCCTCCCCTTGCAGAAAATTCTAAATTTAGTTCATTTACAAATTATTTTTTGTTTCAGAGAAAATTCACAAATAGGGCACTATATCACCCCCCCCCCCCCATAACCATGTAAGGGCTCGCAGAGGCATACTTTTGTAATCCCAAATTTACGTTATCCCAAATTTTCGTATTAAGGTATCATAAGTTAAAATTTAAAGGTATAAATAATCAAAAAATGTTGTAAAATTTATTAATAAAAATTCGCTGAACTTTTTTCCAAAGATAATAGAATATATTTCTCATATTTTAATGTGTAATGTAATTTGGCGTAAATAAACACGTAAAACTGCATAGTGCATAACTGAAAACATCTTTTTTTTTAAACTTCAAGAGGGGGATGTTTTCAAACAAAATTTGTGGAATAACAAAATTGCTTTCAAATATTAGTAGACCACGAAATAAATGTTTCTTTCAATTATATAAACCGATTTTTATTTTCAGTAAAGATGAATTACTGGTATGACTTTGTAACCGAGTAAATCCTATAAATTTTGATTAGACCCACAAGTATAAGAAATGCAAAATTATCCGGTTTGAAATTGAAAGTTCACAACGTTTTAGTTGTTATGTCAGCTCTATATAACAAGAGGTGTTATGATGGAAAACGTTCTTAGCATTCTTTCTCGAGAATTTAAACGTAAACAACAAAATCAAATTCTTTTAACAAATTCACATTTATGGCAAAATGTACACTTTGCGCAGTGCGCACATTGCAATAGTTTAAATTCTACTGAAGAAAGTAATGTTAATACGGCCGGATTATATACTACAGGATGTCCCAAATAACAGGCCACTAATTTCCATTTAAGTACAGGATGTCCCAAATAACAGGCCACTAATTTCCATTTAAGGACAGGATGTCTCAAATAATAGTCCACATTTTCATTCAAGAATACAGGATGTCTCAAATAATAGTTCCCATTTACATTTAAGAATACAGGATGTCTCAAATAATAGTCCACATTTCCATTCAAATACAGGGTGTCTCGAGTTATTTTTTTAAAATCTTATTAAATGGATATAATTATAGGTTTTAATTTCAAAAATATCAATTTGAAGCACTTCGACAGTTTCATGCTAAAATAAACTTTTCACATTTTCTGAAAAAGGTATAGCATGTTTCTTTGATATAAAGAAAGGCTGTTTTGAATTAGAAATTAGTTTCACAGATTTTCATTACCTACATTAGATTTTACATAGGCCACGCCCACGGACATTAGATTTTACATAGGCCACGCCCACGGACACTTTTTATAAATTAAAAAATTGAATTGTTGAATCTGTACATCGCATATTTAAAAATCGGATTTATAAAAAATGTTTTGACTCTTACTATTTTTTTGGGTAACCCTTGCTGTGTACTGTGTACACTATAAGGTATGTTGTCTATATGCATATGTAAGCAGCAGTGCTTTCTATAGTTCATTAGGTATGATATAGTACCCTACCTACCCGTCCCCTCCCCACCCTTCTCTATAAACTCTGTTACCCACAATCTACCTTCACCCACATATTACCCCTTCCCCTCACCACCTACCCTTGACTTGGGAAAAGTTCCGTTTATGAATAGCTAAAACTGTTAATTTCTTAATCGGTAACTCATGGAAATACTCGTTTTTGAGAGATAGACATTAACGGTTGGAAATAAAAACCATCTGTTTCGAAATAACGGCTACTTTAATTTTTTTATGTCTTCAAACGCCGTTTTCTGAATTTTCCCTCCTCTTATTTGTTGAATAATCATATTTTATAGATGTTATGTCTTTTTTACGTGTTTTAATCTTTTCTTAACTTTTTGTCTTACAAATTTGTCCAGCTATTTTTACATGAAATAATCTTTAACGGCTAGCACCTTAAAGTAGACTATTCACCTTCAAACTTTTTCTAGCCGTTTCGTTAACGGTTAGTTCCAACCGTTGAAAAATAAGAATTTAAATTAGCCGTTAATTTTAAAGGTATGAACAGAACGTTCGTTCTGTTAAGGGCATTTTACGTTTTTTCAATTACCGTTAGTTAACAATCCTCTAGCCAGGTACAGTTATTACAAAATTAAAGGCGTTAATGGCGCGAACAGGCAAAAAATGTCGTTAATAGTTTAAAAAATCTTTGACGGGACAGCTGTTAACGGTATATTACAGTATTAACGGCGAACAAATGTCGTCAACAGCTAAACAAAATTTGTTAATGGCACAACCATTAACGGTATATGACAGCATTAATGGCGTTAACAGCGAAAAACATTTCGTTAACGGTTTATTAAAACAGAAGACAACATTTAAAAACATCAAAACGCGTAATTTTTTTCATGCAATTTTAATTAAATTTTTTTTTTCAAAAACGGCTAATCCGTTTCGTTAATGATTTAAAAATTAACGGGTTTTATTGACAGACTCTACCGTCAATATTCGAAAACCACCATTTTGTTATCGGAACTTTTCCTAGCTCTACCTTTAACCCTAACTTGCCTGGGGGAGGGGTTAATTTCACCCTCCCCTTTCGTTTTTTTTGCGTTAAAGTATTTGAGCTAGGAAGCTCAAATTTGCTGGCTTTTCTAACTAACACATGCCCCTCACTTAAGGCTTAAAGGTGAGCTTTTACAGCTACTGCACGAGGGCTCGAGCATAGAGCCAAAATGCCTTATTTTACCTATACCGGACTGAATCTATATTTAGACCTACTTCCAGTCATTGGATTTAAAGGGAATTGGCACATTTTCAGTTTTTCTTCATTTAGGTCTTCAAAATTTTGCAAGTGTTTTTGCGCATTTGAATTTGTTGTGACAAGGGCTTTTCAAAAATGTATAATTTGCTGCAATTTGCGCAATTGTTTTTTTGCAAATATTTTGCTAAATAACTAGATTTCACAATTAATATTCGGTTTTATGCAAATTTTCCATTTTTTGTGAGATTTTTGAGGTAGATCCCAAGGGCTTTTCAAAAACGTATAAAATGTATCACAATTAGAAAATAGAGAGGGGTCAATTTGCCCCCACCCCCCGCATACTGTCAGTTAACCAGACATCAGGCTAAATAGGGTTAACGATTTCTGAAAACATCTGCCGTTAACAAAAAAGATGAAATTGAGAATTGTTAACCAACGGTAGTTTCTTAATTTTTACGGTTTTATCGCCTTTTGCTTTTTGAAAAATATTTCCGACCTAGGATTATTGATTACCCCAAACTAGAGACGTTAAGTTACTTACCGTTTTTGTAACAACTAAGTAAAAAAACGACCTGCTTTACGAAGTTTTCATGAAAAAAATGTGTTCATTTTCATCTCAAAAGACAATAAAATTGTTTACAATTTCTTTTTCGGGAAATTGAAAAAAAACATCCCTTGCTACGCTTTGGATGTTTTATAGGCAAAATAGGTCTTGAAAACCCTTGGTAAGGTAAAATTCCTGAATTTACCTGTACAGTAGTTGTAAATAATTATATCTAACCGTTAACGAACGTTCTCAGCCCAACCCTTAATCCCATCTTCTATCAATCTAAATACAGACAAATATAAAATATAACAAAAATCTTGAAAAGTTAGACACAAAAAGTACAGCAAATGGGTAACAATATTTGTTTCACAGACTTAAAAATCACACAAGAAAAATGATATCAGCCTTCAGTGAGGGGGGAAGGCTGATAGCGCTTCCCATAGCCACAATATACTCACAAACATAGACTTGCTGCAAAGCACTCACTCGAAACACTTCCTTTATATCCACACCAAAATAGCTTCCGGCAAAATGTCTTAATTTTTAATGCCTAATTTTTCCACATATTTAAATCAAATTTAAAAAATATTCACGTTTTTACGGAGTATGTGTAAAATCATATTATCTATATGTATTTTCATATTAACAATCCTATATAACTAATTCATTTATTTGAAAAATCATGATTTATTTATATGCTATGTGAGGTTCACTAATAACAATTATCATATTTACCAACAGTAACATTCAGTAACATTGAAGGAATAAATGTTGACACGACAATTTTTCAATGGGTTTCATGATTATATTACATCCGGCCAACGTTACATCCGTCCTACGATACTTCGGACCTACCCGCATGTGGTTTTTCAGCAGCTTCTAGCTGCTGTTGGTCCAATGAACTGTATGTTGGAAACATCCATAGAGTAATAAAACGAAGAGGTAAAGCTTACCTCAGACGTATACAACCGACCTACCTATTACTTAATTAATAGAGTGGTCGGTTGTGTACATCACGATATGTTTACGTATCTTACACTGTACACTTGAATATAGAGTGTGATCGTATTTCTTTGGGGTGGTAAAATGTAGATAATTAAAAATTAGATAGACACTTATTATGGATTGTAAACACAGAATTGTACTTTTACTTTTTTTGATACTCTAAATCTACGTGAAATGTTGCCTACACATGATTGATGATAGATGTTAGAAATCATCGATTAATAACGAGACCCATCTTTTCATGTCAAAGTTAAAAAATCTAAACATTTTTTTATAAACTTGTAAGAAACCGAATCAAAGCATTTTTCGAGGTCAATCAAAAGCAATACCCCTTGCTAAATATTTTCTTTTGCATTGTAAAAATGTCATAAGTAGATGGATAGATAGATAGATAGATATATAGATAAATAGAAAGAAATATAGATAGATAAACATTTGAAATAATGTGTTCCTTTAAATAATTAATTGTTTATCTCCGATCCATAAACATCTGTTTTTTTATTCATCAGTTTCTTTCAATCTTTCATAACAAGTTATAATAGTTAATTAGCCTGCAGAAAATGTATATTCGGCTTTGACAGGAACAATTTTTGCCCACCTTTATTCCAAGCTAGTTCGTTTTCTAACCCTTCCGTCCCCTTGCTTCCCCTTCCCTCCCCTTCCCATCCCTTCCCTACCCTTCCCTGCCCTTCCCTGCCCTTACCTCCCCTTCCCTCCTCTTCCATTCCCTCCCTTTCCCTCCCTTCTTTCCTCTACCCTTCCCTTTCCTTCCCTCCCCTTCCCTCCCCTTCCCTTCCCTTCCCTCCCTTCCCTCCCCTTACCTCAACAACTTAGTATTTTAGTTCATTTAAGTTTGTATAATGGCATTGTGTGCATTCATATATTTTTCATCTTGAATTTGTATTTAGATTAACTAAGTTTGTGGGGAAATATAAAATTCCAAAGTTATTTATAATCTTTATGGAATTTAATTAAAGGGACTGTAAACGTAATTTCAAGTGACCCTCTATTTATAGATAACTATGGTTGCTTGACAAAAATAATCATTTCTGGGAGAATATTAAGTTTGAAAGATAAAATAAAATAATTAAACGTTTTAAATTTCAAGATAGTATACGAAATTCAAAATCCTGTAATGCGGCGATTCAGTCACTTCTGTTTTGAAATAATAATTTCGAATTCTGATTTTAATCCAAATTTCCGAATCCAATATTAGTTTACCATTCCTCGTTATTTTTCAACCTGCTTTATTAAATAAAATTTTCTATAATGAGGAATGTGACCTGGTGGTTAAAAAATTGCAATTAACTTTTCCTTGATTCCTAGTCTAAAATTTATAATTGTTCTTTATGTATTCTGAAATAAAAACTTTCAAGTTTTCAACTGGTTTAAAAAAAATTTTTTTTCGATATTCGTATGCTGTCAGAGGTCTCTAGGTCATCGTAAAACTTTTCTTTTAAATGCCGAATTGTTTTTATCTCAATGAGTTTTTATTTTTTTAATTGTTGATTTTACAGCGAAAAACTTTTCTACTGCTGGAAAGCATAAATATGTATTCCCATACAATAATATTATTATAATGCAGATACTAGTCAGGTTACTAGATACTATTTATTTTCATGAAATGTGCAAATCAAACTTTTGAAAACAGTGCCCGGTGTTTATTTCAATACAATGAAGACGACTTTGTATTCAATTTTGATAGCTGACAAGATTTTTCGATTCACAACATTACAATAAAACAAAGAGAAGCTGTTGTTTAACCCTAAACAGGCTAGGGGGAGGGAGGGGCCTTTGGTGCCTCCCTCTTTAGTTTTTTGTCCTAGCACTCTCTTTTTTGACACTATCATCGTGAAATTTTGTGACTTCTAATGAATAGAAATTTAAAGGATTTTTTGTAATAAAATGTTTTTGTAAATGCATAGGGTTGGGTACAGGGCGAAAAAAAGTCCGGTCTTTAAAAAAAATCTTAAAAAGCCCTCAACTTTTTTGTGACTAAAGCTACAGATCTGAAAACTATATCTTTGAAAAGCCCTTGAAATATTAATGTAGAAACATGTGTCACACTTTAATATTTGTTTAAAACAAAGAAATATTTTTCTAATTTTTCTAATCCTTTTTTTGGCATTTTTTCAACTCTTCCTAGCACCCATGAATGAACTATCAAAGTTTTTTTCAATGAGCTGGCCTTGAAAAATAGGACTATGAACATGCATTTTAACCCTTTACCTCTTCTCTAAGTCATTCCCCCCCCCCAGGCTATACATATTACATAGGTTCAGACCCCCCAGTCTTAATAGGGTTAATAGTTTCACTTCGTTTCCTTCGATAATAAGGCTGTGTTCGCACTGCATATTCAAGAAAACGTTTATTCGAACAGTAGAGAATAATTCAAATGAATGATAAGTGTTTTCAAAAGTTTTGATTAGAGCAATTTGTTGTTGTTTTGAATTCATGTTCAAAATTTACAGTGAATGAATCTGTGTTGGTAGATATTTATTTAGCTTTAAAGATTATTATGGGATAGTGGGGAGGTTGTTAGGTTCAGCTTTCTACCAATTATCCCTGTAAGCCAGATTTCTTCTTTAGCTTATCGTAAACAAAGGAGTTTCTAATCCCTAATTCCCGTAACTTTTTACTTTTTCATGAATTCTGTATAAAGTCTAAGTTCAAACTATCAATGCTTTACAATACAGTACAATTTGTCAGTTCGCAGTATAATCTGTCAGCTGAATCAGCTGAATTATGTGAAGAATATTAATCAAATGTATTAATGCATAATGCAATAAACACAGATAAATCTTTTAATTCATAAACAGTTCTGTCTTTCTATATTTGTTGCTCATAAACTTAACTTTAAAAGATTCATATTCTAAAGTCATGAATTCTTAACATTTATCCTGGCTTGGTGGTAATAAAAAAAATACATCCTTTTTTCTATATACTTCAGTCTTGTACACTGTAAAGCCATACTACCTTTAAAACTCAGACGTCTAAAAAACCTAGTAAAAACCAACTTGAAGCCAGGCTTCAGCACCATTTCTATCGACCAATAGCATACCAAAATTTGATGTACAATCCTTCTTTATTCAATGAAACCATGTACAGCGAGGCTAAATGTTATATTTGTATAGTATTATATACATATGTTGTGCGCAAAACTGCAATCTTTTGTGATTCAGTATCAATACCATGCATGTATAATGTATTGCCACCCTACTCTACGTTGTTGTGAATAAATCATCTGACAGATAACAAGTAAGTTATTTTACTATTGTCTTTGTAGAGTCTATAACCAAAGAGTTTCTGATTATTTGAGTGTTGAATAAAAGAATGTTAATATATTGAAAATCAAAAAACTATTCCTAGAGATATTAGCGTAAAACAATTTAGCTTAGATAAATTCCGTAGTTAACTCTACGTAGCTAGTCTTGAATAGTTTAAGTAAAAATTAAAGGATAAAATACTTTTATTATATTTAAAGTGTCGAAATTTGACACAATTACACCTTATAGTTACTATGGAACTCAGACAAAGGATCCTAGACTTGTATCATCAGTGTTTTCTATCAGGCCTAGCAGTTCCACTACACCTGTGGTATACGGGAGCTCAGGAGTTTTTCACATTCACAAATGCTCCTCTTCCCTTGTCCAGAGATTCTCTGTCATTAGGCTGGAACCGGCCAGGAGAAACAAAAAACACAAACTCAGATTTGAAACCCGTGGAGAAGGATAAAGAGGAGAAAAGAAATATGGAACCCCAGGATCAGTTTCTTCAGTAGTTCCTGACCTTGGAGCAGGTTCCTGCACAGCCGAATCCCCTAGAGTGGTCCTATCCAAAGAAAGAACCAGCAGGGAGGGTTTCAGCCAATTAGGACCCAAAAGAAAAGGTGCAGGTCAAGGATAAACACTTATAACAGTTTCTGATGGCGCAGGAACCCCTACAGCGGGTTCTACTGGATAAGGAACCCATAGAGGAAATCACTAGGATCCAGAGCTCTGAGACCAGTTTTCCCTAGAGCTTTTAGAACCCACAGAGCAGGTTTCGGTAATGAAGGACCAATTTTCTCAAAACTAAAAACCCCTGGTGCAGGTTCCTCTACAGTAGGAGCCCATGGTGCAGGTTCCTCTACAGTAGGAGCCCATGGTGATGGTTCCTCTACAGTAGGAGCCCATGGTAATGGTTTCTCTACAGTAGGAGCCCATGGTGATGGTTTCTCTACAGTAGGAGCCCATGGTGATGGTTTCTCTACAGTAGGAGCCCATGGTAATAGTTTCTCTACAGTAGGAGCCCATGGTGATGGTTTCTCTACAGTAGGAGCCCATGGTGATGGTTTCTCTACAGTAGGAGCCCATGGTGCAGGTTCTTCTACAGTAGGAGCCCATGGTGCAGGTTTCTCTACAGTAGGAGCCCATGGTGCAGGTTCCTCATACAGTAGGAGCCCATGGTGCAGGTTTCTCTACAGTAGGAGCCCATGGTGATGGTTTCTCTACAGTAGGAGCCCATGGTGATGGTTTCTCTACAGTAGGAGCCCATGGTGCAGGTTCCTCTACAGTAGGAGCCCATGGTGCAGGTTCCTCTACAGTAGGAGCCCATGGTGCAGGTTCCTCTACAGTAGGAGCCCCTGGTGCAGGTTCCTCTACAGTAGGAGCCCCTGGTGCAGGTTCCTCTACAGTAGGAGCCCCTGGTGCAGGTTCCTCTACAGAAGGAGCCCATGGGGCAGGTTCCTCTACAGTAGGAGCCCATGGTGCAGGTTCCTCTACAGTAGGAGTCCCTGGTGCAGGTTCTACTAAATTGTAGGAGCCCCTGGTGCAGGTTCCTCTACAGTAGGAGCCCATGGTGCCGGTTCCTCTACAGTAGGAGCCCCTGGTGCAGGTTTCTCTACAGTAGGAGCCCATGGTGAAGGTTCCTCCGTTGTAGAAGACCCTATTATTTCAGGTTTCCTAATTCGAGGAGTACTATCTAGTGCTTCTTACATAGAATCTTTCCAATCGTGTGATGTGAGCTTCACGAGGGAATCTCTAATCCACCAGTTGGATGGATCAGATCCCTCCCCAAAGTCCAAACCCATCTTTCATGGATCCAACTAATCTACCACTATTTTATTTTGGTTCACGCACATTCGAGAACTAATCTTTGTTAAATAGACAGTGAAAATATACAGTGAAACCCTTAATAACGAATACATCGAAAGAATTCATCAAATGTCGTATTCTTCACTTTCTGATAATGGACGACATTTGATAAATTTTTCCGATGTATTCGTTATTAAGGATTTCACTGTATATAAATGTAAAATGTCATTATAAACATGTATATTTAGTATATACATATTTTTAAACCAATAATGTTTTATGTTGTTATTTTACAAACTAAAATTTAGAATTTAAAAATGCTTTACACCATCGAGATGCAAATATATAGGAATATTTCAATATTTGAATGTGTGGCAAGAACTCAGTTCCTTTAGATAAAATACTAAATATATTGGTTGTGATTCCAATTTTTTAATCGTATTTTTAAGTTCTAAATTTACAGTAAAGGGTAATCTATATGGCACTTTTATGAAAAAAATGCTTAAATCTATCTTGCAGAAATTTATTTTTATATTCTTTTTTGCGTAGATCATTGAAAGCGAGAAAAACTCGTCAAAAAAATAAAGATGGGAATCCAAATATCCGTCTTGAGAGGCTGAGTTAAACACGTAAAAATCGTAAAAATAAAAAATAAATACCTGTATTTATATCCCATTGACCCAGCCAAATCCTACTGGCTACCGTCTATAGTACTGTCTGTCAACTCGTCACCGTAAATGCAAAGATTGCAACGCCCAATTCAAAACGGTACTCTTAAATCTTTTATAATATCATTAACGTGGAAGATACTGTCGTTTTTTTTAAAAGTGTTTAATTTTTTTCCTTGTAAACCTCTTAAATAATTTGTCATCCATTTTTTTTTATGAAATTCATATATTCATTTTTCTTGTTTTTTATTTTTCATTTTTAAAGATATCTAATTTCTCTAGAAAGCTAATAAAAGACGAGATTGGCACTATACCGTTTTAGCCAGCTTTCAACACAATCATAAAATTATTAATTAATACAATCAACTGCGCATTTAGTTCTAAAACGTATTATCAGGAATGGGAAAACGCATAAAAGGTTATTTAATAACCCGAACGGAAAACGTAGTTTCAAAACTATTTTGAAGGAAAAATTTTTGAAAAGAAATTATCAATGAAATCAATGGTATATTCGATTATTTTTTTTATGAATTCTTTTATTTTCGCCGATTTCTTCAAATTTCCTTAAATGTCGTCTTTACGATGATATTCAAGGATATCTCTGTGAAACATTTATGGATAAGAATAGACCATTACAGAAACAGATCTGACTAAATAAAATTACATGTTTTCAATAATGAAAGTTAATTTATATTTACTCTCATAAATATCAAATAAATCCTGAATGCATGTTATTTCTTAATCCACTAGATTGGGAACCCAGCTTTGCAATAAAACTAAGTTTTCTTTTAAGGAGTCAACCGGCCTATCAAACTAAGAACTGTTAAACCTAGCTAAAACATATTCGTGGTTTAACAGAGTTCCTCAATCAAAATTTGAGGCAAATCAGTTAATGGGTTCCTGAGTTATGATTTGACATACAAACAAACAAACAGAATTTACTACTTTTTATGTATAAATAGATGCACTACCAGTTCAAATACCATACCTAGCTAAAGCCAGACACTCCCTTTAAAGAGTACTATTGTGAATCTGGAAAACCCTAAATATAGTGGGTCTCTTTAAAAATCTGGAAAACCCTACATAAAGTGGGTCTCTTTAAAATATTTACTTTATGCAAAGGAGTTGAGTCTTTGTCACAAACTCTGATTTTCTAATATCTATATCTTTGTAACCCAATGTTGTAGACCTTTAATATTTTAAACTAGGAATTCTGTTACATCAAAATTCGTAATTTGAGCTATCAAAGGTTTACCCCATTAGGTTTCAAATATATTAAAAAGATATGAAAAAGATGAATAATATTTCACTACTTTATCCCTTTTCAACCACATCATGTACGGAATCTAATCATTAAAATATTAGCATTAAAAGAATATTTACAAGGAAAAAGACCCAAACAAACCTTAAGCTCGAAATACCCACAAAGGATAAGACTTCATAGACGATCGTACAAATTTAAATTGTCTCTATCCTGATTTCCTGATTTCTTCTGTCTTTTTTTGCCAAATAATTAAATAAGCCTACACAGTGTTCTTAAATGGGGTAGAGGTTTAACACAAATTTCAATGAACACGGACAATTCTTTTACGAGATATATGTGATAACCTGCTCAGAACAGGTTTTATTCAAATCGGTTTTTTTCCTTTTTGCCTTTTATTTCCATTTTTAGCTTTGCTGAAATAGACTCTCAAACCCATGTCATATTAACACAAAAATAACGCAAAAGATACCTAAAGATTGCACAAAATGCAAGCATAATATTCTTGAATAAATTAAATTTTACTTGGAAGAAAATACTGAAACTTTTTTGTCTTTTTTCATTATTAACTTTGCTAATGTAAATTCACTGTAGAAAAGAAAGATAAACCCCCCTTGCCACGCCCACAGCCAAATACTATTTGATCCTTCTCTATAGTACTGCATGCGGTCAANCCTTCTAGAATCTTGTACTCGTACATTTTACTCAGTTCCAAGAATGTAATGCAAGGAAAGTTAATTACAGTTGGGTATACTCTGCGTATACTTTTTTTACAAAAGCAAAGTACAAATGTAATTATAAACATTTTTGATGGGGAGGACCTTTTTATGACGGGCGGATTTTTGGTAATGACAATTTGGTAATGGTAATGACAATTTGGTAATGACAATTTTGTAATGACAATTTGGTAATGACGATTTGGTAATGACAATTTGGTAAGCTTACAAAAGTGACAATTTGGTAATGACAAATTGGTAACTACAAAAAAGTGACAATTTGGTAATGACAAATTGGTAACGTCATAAAAGTGACAATTTGGTAAGGTGACAATTTGGTAACGACAATTTGGTAATGACAATTTGGTAAGCTTACAAAAGTGACAATTTGGTAATGACAAATTGGTAACTACAAAAAGTGACAATTTGGTAATAACATTTTGGTAACTACAAAAAGTGATAATTTGTTGATAAAAGTTTACACTTTACACTGATTATTTAATTTCTCAAAAATATAAAAAATGTTCTCCCGGAAAATACGCCCTGTTGCTATACGTAGCTGTTTCTATACGTTGGATTTATATAAGGTTTGACGCAGATTGATTTGAAAAAGTGTAATACTGAGAATAAATGACAACAATAAATATGATAATTTCTGGCAAAACTATTTTCTTTTTAACATCATTAAATTCACACACGATTTATTCTTAAATGTTACCCTACTATTCCATAAGTTTATGCGTCTCACTTTAAATAGATAATAATAATTTCGAGACTATGTACTCACAGACGAACACAAACTGCTCATATGCTCTACATGGATAGGCTAAGAAAACTATATAAGACTATTTAGTGTCCCGGCACGCCATGCTACAGTTCCCTGAAAGGTTTTTTGACTACCATCTAATGGCCACTTGTTGCATATAATATCCATTTAGGGGTTAACTTTTACAACTTTTAAAGAAATACTCCAATTTTTAACATTTTAAAACATAAAATTTATTAATTTAGTTTATTTTTAAAGTTTTTGTATTTCTTCTCCAAAGGATCCTTAATTATCCCTGAACACAGATGTCCGCTGATTGGTCATGTACAGTACTTGTATACAATAGAACCTGCTGTGGAAAAAATTGCATATTCTATTGGTCTCTGTAACTGATATCTTATCTCTGTCTGTGTGCTACAAATTTTCTCTGCTTAAAATATTTTCTGTTAAAATCACGAAACCTCCTAAAGTTCAGCCGAGATTTTCTGTTCCTGATTTCATCACGTTTTGATCTACATATAATATTTAAATTTTTACAAATTTATTTAATGATTTTGTATAAGTCTATTAATGTTTGATTGGCCCAACAAAAAATACTAAAGATCTGAAAAATCTGTCTATTCGGAAATACAGTATTTGAACCCCCCCCCCCATATTTAAAAAATTGTGTTTCCGATTCCAAATATTAACAATGTTGAATGTAAAGACGACCCAAAACCAAAAAGTTTGCTTTTAGGTTTCTGCGCTCAATTGAGTATTATAATTATTTAGTAAATGATTAAAAACAGAAATAAGACAGTTTTGGTCTACATAGAGACCCTGAGGTCAAGGAAATGGACTAAACAAATTTCGTTCAATCGTCTCTGAAGTCTCATCCTTTGTGGGTAACTCTAACAAAAATGAAAATTATCAACATGAAGCACTTTTAAAGTAAACAAGTTGGTGATCTATTCATTAAAAATGTGTCGCCCATTACTTTACAGTTAAACACAATTTTGTTTAATCAGTTTTATTTTAATTTTATAATATTAAAAATATCAAAAGAAAAAGCATGCATTTAAAAAATCAAAGTACAGAACATGCATAAGATTCACTGGGAGAGTAAAAAACGGGATTTGCGTTGTTTTACACAGTAATAATTTGTCAAAGCTTAAATATAGAAAAAGGATAGGGGCCAGGTAAAACTTCAAAATGTGTAATAGAATTCTGTGACGTCTGAGGTTTAAGGAAACTCCGACTAAATACCAAAATGATCAACAATTATAGTTATAAACAGACAAACGTTGAAAGATATTTGAATATCATCCCTGTACAAAATCTACATATCGTTGTTGTATATATCAATAAAATTAAGACAACTTTAGATTTCAATTTTTATTTCTACCAAACTTTCCTACAATACCCTACTAACCCGAAAACTTTAAAATACGTGTGACATACGTATATCAGTTGAAACGCAACAATCTTCTTATAACATTTTATTCATAAACAAATTGTTTCATGCTTTTATGCAATCATCAGTTTGTATGTATACGTATTTTTAGGTTTAGGAATACGTAAAAATACGTATTTTTCATACGTATGACTTACATATTTTCGTAACCATTTCTTTGGTAAAAATACGTATTTGACAAACGTAAAAATGAGTATGTAAAAAACCTAAAAATCCAATGAATCAGGAATTTTTAGGTTTTTCCTGTACGTAGATTTAGGTTTGAAAAAATCCCAACGGGTGCTGAGCTCCAACCGGAACAAATTCTTGAATACACCCCTTCTTCCATTTCTATACAACTAATTCCACAAATTTCTTAAATCAATATTCATTGATATTAATTATTTTCAATCCAATCCAATATTCTGTCCACAGAAATTCACACCATCAACATTCCTTCATCTGTATCCATCTAAATCAAGATTCATATATGCCTTTTGTCTGTATTTTCAACAATAATGTGTTATACTTTATGCAATTACCATTATACCTGTTCCAAGACTATCAAAGTAAAACTTCTATTTATCAAAAAATCGAGAATTTACTGACATTGATTCTAATGAAAATATTAATTTACTCAAAAATTATAGCAATTTTGAAACATTGCATTTTCCAAAATGTTTGCATTAAATTTCTTACAGAACAATTCTCTTAAAAAGAGTACAAAATATTTTCAATTCTAACTTAAAAATGCATTTTTGTGCAGTCGAGGTTTCGTGAATATATTGACACTTTACTTAGTATGAAATTTACGAAAATTTACGTATTTTTAAATTTGCCTTAAACTTTATAACTCTAAAAAAAATACGTAAAAATACGTAAAATAAAAACCTAAAAACTTTGAAACATTTCTTGATATGAAATTTACAAAAACATACGTACTTTTAGGTTTGCATCAAACTTTTAAGCTCAAAAAAATACAATTTTTTAAGTAAAGAAAAAACCCAAAAATACGTAAAATAAAAACCTAAAAAATTGAAACATTTCTTGGTATGAAATTTACGAAAACATACATATTTTTAGGTTTGCATCAAACTTTTAAACTCTAAGAAAAATACAATTTTTTAAGTAAAGAAAAACTTTAAGAATACATAAAAATACGTAAAATAAAAACCTAAAAACTTTGAAACATTTCTTGGTATGAAATTTACGAAAACATACATATTTTTTAGGTTTGCATCAAGCTTTAAACACTAATAAAATACAATTTTTTAAAGAAAGAAAAAAACATAAAAACTACGTAAAAATACGTAAAATTAATAAATAAAAATTTTGAAACATTTCTTGGTATGAAATTTACGAAAGTATACAATTTTTTTAATGAAGAAAATGTAAAAATACCTAAATTTAAAAACCTAAAAATTTAGAGAAAATACTTGGTAAAAAGTATACGTAATTTTTCGTATAAATACGTTTCTGAAAAACCAAAGCATTTATTAAAAAAATTGCTTTGTATGATAAATACGTAAAAATACGTAAATGTAGTTCTTTATCCAAAAGTTGAGCATAAGTATTTATACAGTATACTTAAAACTACCTGTTGATATGTACACTTATAATAGAGACTTTGGTATTTTTAGGTTTTCGGGTTAGTAGGGTAAGGATTCAAATAAGCATGAAAACAAGGACCTCGTTAGAAATCAAAGTTTAAATAGGAAAGTCCGCTTCATTGCATTGATATAAATGCTGACCACTGTATATTATATTGGGAAAATGCCCGCAAGACTTATTCTGATGTCGGTTTAAGTTTAATCATCGATCCGGTATATGATCCGGTATATGATCCGGTATATGAAGTAAAGTATAATATTTTCAAATATTTTTCTAAGTTTTAAGAATAAATGCCAGCAAAATATATATTTATGGTATTTTAAAGCAAATATGCATAAGATTCAGATTTGCAATACAGAAGACTAGCTTTGCATCATTGGAATAGATTAACAAGAATACAGATAGAACACTAGATGTCGTTTTTTCAAGTTTAGGGGTTGTTCGGTTACAATAATCCTGAGGCAGAAGCTCACAGGAGTTATGCGGATGCTTTCTCTTTGTCATGCAATTCAACGTGGCATGTGCGTATCTCCTATGGGCTTCTGCCATATTAAAAAAACGACGTCTAGTTTTCTCTCTGTCATTGATAATTCATCTTTGATCAGTGCATAGATTTGAACATACAGAGTGTCCCACAAAACATAAATTACGACTGAAAGATGGTCATTGATTGTTCTAATTATTTAGCGGATTCATATTCAAACATAAAATTAAAAATTCTTTAAAAAATTAAACCATTTTTTCACTTCTAAACTGTGGTTTGTTTTCTGGGTATTTTCAAAATTACCAGAAAAAGAAGAAAAGGTTCAGATTTAATTTTCTTAAGAAGCCCAAAAAGCTAAATTTTCAAAGATCAACCCCGATCTTGAGTCGTAACGTTTCATGGATTACCCTGTATAAACAGGTAAACAGGTATAAACCCGTAGATCATCACCATCATGCTATATATACAATACATGCCATATAAACTCATGCTTGGAATAAATTCGCTAAAAAGATTTATTCAGACTTACACCAATTAAACAATTGCATGCAGTCCGAACAAACACAATGCACTTAAAACGCCGAAATAGTTGGCCGCCAGATGTCTCTGCTCTTGATGCTTTGATCGTGATTACACGTGGCAAAGACACCTAGGCGGAAAAAAGTCATTCTAAGTGCATAAAACAAATAACAAATATTGTGAAAAACTAACTATATACGAATGAGTCAAAAAATAATCGATGACTTCAGGTTGTAATATCTGAATGATTTGTTTGGAATTAATTTGATTTTTTTTACGATCCGAGTCGTATATTACAACTTTCTGAATTTTTATGGATGCTACGTTCTTTAGTATGAGTCGTTTTTAACAATTTACTCCTTATAGACGCAACAGATAGAAGTAAGATTAGTAGCAATCAAAAGCGCTTATTTTTCGCAGTAAGCCTATACCCCTCTTTATTCTTTGAGAACACTCCCTTTAAACACAGCAGACTGATATATGATATGATATGTTTTGGTAAAATCAATCATAAGTCAATAAAGTTAGATGAAAATCGGAAAATGTAAATAGTCTATATTATGTGTATATATATAAAGCAATCAACTTTGTACATTGTACAAACATTTGTTTTATTCAAAATATCATATCAAATTATCCTCTGTTAATAATATTCATCAACTTATATACTATAGGATCAAACAACCAGGGCCAATGGGACAATCCACGCTTTGTCAAGTTTATCGTGGGAAAACGTGACCATGGTCAAATTACTAAAAGGATTAAAATTCGCAGCTAAAGGACAAAATATTTAAATGATACTTAGCCGCAGCACTCGGCCCCTGGCCTGACCCCTAAACTCCATTCTCAGCGCTCGGCCGAGAAAACGTTTTTACCCGGCCAACTGGGACCGTTTATGGTTTGTCATGTTTTTGCTAGTTTGGCATTTGACACTAGGTTTTTTACACTATGTCGGTGAATAGAGCTTTTTGCAATATGTTCGTTCATTTTTCTTTGACACCCCATTTCATTAGTTTTTTTCAGTTGTTCAGAAATATCATAAATTTTTCGTTAACTAATTCATGAAATGCTAACGATCATTAACAATTTTAAGTAATTTTAAAAAACGATAATTTTTGAGCTCCTATCAATTCGAGTGTTTTTTGTTAAAAAACTATTATGAACGACACCATCTTTAAAGACAATTTCATTCATTTGAAATGATTAACTTGTTTACAAATCAGTAAACTTTTAAACAACGAGATTAAGATGGATTAGCAGTGGAAAAATCCAAAGGAAACTCTGGTTGGAAATCATATGTAAAACCATACCAGGTTGAGAGCAAGTATTGGTCTGGGGTTCGGGAAAGCTGCTGGGAGTCCAAGAGAAGGAAAATTGTTTGTTATGCAACAAAATGCTCCCATGCAATATAGATAAGCTGTAAGAAGGCTTAAGAGGGCAAAATGTTCAAGATAAAGGAATTGAGTCTTTACCACAAACATTAATTTTCTAACCCTTTTATCTTTGCAACCAGATAGTGTAAACCTTTGATATTTCAAACTTAAATTATTTAAATACGTCAGAAAACATATCCACAATTTCTTCCACCAACAACCCTACCTCTATAATAACGAGGGGAGGAAAGCCAGCCACAACAATTTCTAGTCAGAGCCACATTCTCCTCATTTCCTTGTCCTTGCCACCTCGAGATCCTTGTTCTTTCAATATTACTTTTTAAAGTGTCTAATAAAACTATTTTTTAAGAATCGTGCCACGTTAGGGCATAAATAAAGTAATGAATTTTTGTAAATCGAAAAAAATTGTTTCAATTGAAATAAAGATTTTGAGTTCAATTTCCTTAAGGGAACTGAGTTTTTGCCACAAACTCAAACTTTCGCATCCCTATATCTTTGCAACATGATGGTGTAAACCATAAATATTTCAAACTTTGGATATTTAATCTAACATCAAATACATGAAATATCAAAGGTCTACGACATCGGGTCGCAAAGATATAAAAATATGACAAAAACTCATTTCCTTTATATGCCAGGACACAGATCAAAATTAAGCCAATAATAATCGATGTCTGTACAGCGGTCAGTGAGGACAAGAAAAGAAGTCTGAGGTTATGGACCACCCGGTCTTCTGCAGCCATCAAAGCAAAGTAACAAGTAACAAATAGACATGTTCATCTATTTTACGCGCATTTTCAGATGTTCCTGGTATCGAATGCCGCAAATATTTCCGAATTTATAGAACTTAAATCTTTTTTGTTAACTATCATAGTGAAAACCATAGAATTTTTCCGAGTGTTCAATGGGGAAAATGATGGGCTATGCTAAATATTTTACTATTTATTTTTATATAGCGAAGGTTAGTCATTACAGACTACAGAGGCAGAAGAGATTACATTTTTACCTAAATAAAGTTTGACATCATTCACATGGCTTTAAAGAATCCAACATGATGTAATCATTGCTATACTTTGTTCTATACAATAATTTATGCCCTAACGTGGCCAGATTTTCAAAAATAGTTTAATTTTAAGAATTAGAAACTTTAAAATACATAATAATCGAAGGACGAAGACTTCGAGGTGGCTCGGACCAGGAAATATGGATAATGTGGCTCGGACTTGAAATTGTTGTGGCTGGCCTTCATATAACCAGCTAGAAAGAAATATTTCATTTTAAAAAAGTAGGAGTTAGAGGTTAGAGCTCATTTTGGAAAGTTCAAATGTAGTTTCAAACAAACTTTGGCTTTCATTAATTATAACAAAGAGGATTTATACAACTATGTTTTTTTAGATTTAAAATAGAGTAAATAAATCAGGTGTTAGTTCCACATTTTCAAAAATATATTTGGGTTTGGGTTAACCCGCTTCAGTTCTTGATATTGGTTTCTGGTATGATGATTTAACGTTTCTAATGTTCCGTAAAAAATATAATTAGGATTTCGCAGATTCTTGAAATTTCCTGAAACAAAAAGACGACATTGTTCGATTTTGACCATTAACCTTTCTTTAGTTAACAGAGATCTTAAAACAAAGTAATTCATTCTTTGCCACAAAATCAAATGTTCTAATCCTTATATCTTTGCAACCTGATGGTGTTAACATTTTAAATTTAAAACTATGAATTCAGTTAGATCAAAAATTCTTAGTTTGAAATATTAAATGTTTACATCTTCAGGTTGCAAATATATCAAGTTTGTGTCAACGACTCAATTTCTTTGTTTATAGGACGCAAACAGGCATAACTAAAAGATAATCATACCAACAGCTGATTATACAAATCTATACCTACTCTATAACATTATACATTTACATTTGTTTTTATTCAGACTGCAAAGACGACAACCGTAAATGTGAGGATCCTAACGTTAAATTAAAGGGAGTGTTCGCGAAAAATGAAAGGGGGTATAGGCTTAATGCGATAAAAAAGCGCTTTTGATCGCTACAAATCTTACTTCTATCTGTTGCGTCTATAAGGAGAAAATTGTTAAAAACGACTCACACCGAAGAACGAAGAGTTCATACAAATTCAGAAAGATGCAACATTCAACTCGGATCGTAAAGAAATCTATTTAATTCCCAACAAATTATCCAGATATTACAAACAATAGTCATCGATTATTTTTCGACGCATTCGTAAATAGTTGATATTTCATAATATTTTGTATTTTTCATGATTTGAGAGTTACATTTTTTCCTGTTTCGAGGATTTTTGATAATGAAGACGACATTTTCATATTTTCCAGGAATGTTCGAAAATCCAGCGCCAGCGAAAATTAATCTAAAAAACAAAATCAAAAATATTATGAAATATTAACTATATATGAATGCGTCGAAAAATAACCGATTACTATTGTTTGTAATATCTGAATGATTTGTTTGGAATTAAATTGATTTGTTTACGATCCGAGTTGAATGTTGCATCTTTCCGAATTTGTATGGGCGCTGCGTTCTTCCGTGTGAGTCGTTTCTAACAATTTTCTCCTCATAGAAGCAACAGATAGAAGTAAGATTAGTAGCGATCAAAAGCGCTTTTTTATCGCATTAAGCCTATACCCCCTTTCATTTTTCGCGAACACTCCCTTTAAGTAGCCTTGGATATAGAAATCTAATGTTTTTGTAATGATTTGAGAAAGAAACATGGAATTTTAGAATTGTAGAGAATCTGAAATATAATGAAACTTTAACAAATTCCATACAATGGTCTCTGAAGTCTCATGTCAACCTGTTCGTTTAATTAGAATATATCAAAACAATATAGAGCTCTTTCCTACAAAGCAAACACAGTGTCTTGTATACACATTTTCCAAACGTTTTTCTTCATCTACAAACTAAAGATCTTTTTTCCTACTGGATGCAATGGCGTCAAATTATTTATAGGGTTTGTGCATACACAAAATCAAATCAACCCCTCCCCCTTTATTATACATTATGTTTATTCATTATGTTTATTCATTATGTTTATACATAATGTTTAGAACATTATGTTTATTTATGTTTATTTATAGATATTTACATTTTCGTTCTATATTATTATCCAACAATTATAGAAGGAAAGTTACCAAACTTTTTGTAAATGATGTTTTTTTTTTGATTGATTGAAGTATTCCTTTTTTTGATTGATTGAAGTATTACTAAGTATTAGTTAAGGTCTATTCCATAATTAAATGCTTGAGGAGCACCTAGCACCCTAGATTATAAATACAGGGAATTCCATATATTATTGGATTGTCTCCAACCTTTACCACCAAAAAACGCACCTAATACTAAGATAAAACCTAGTATTTTCTACATGCACATTTATAAATTAGCCTTATTCAATTTTTCAAAATAATTCATTCTTCTTATGTCTTCTGATTAGTCCTGGAAATCTTGATTTAGAGTCAATATGATGTGGGACACCCTGTACACTAAAAACACGCACAGACACAAACATCATTTATGTTTTTTTTATGCCACAATAATGAAATAGATATTAGATATAAAGATCTATTATGGACATGCAAATTTATCTTTTTTTATCATTTAGTCATTAACGATGAAATACCTGTTTAAACAAAGCAAAGGGAGGCAACCCCATCATTAAATACATTAAGATCAAATTAATTTTAACGATGGTCCGAATCATGTTTCCGTCCTTTGAAAACATGAGTTATTGAACAACGTAATTTTAGAGTTGCCAAATGGAACTCAGTTTTGCCACAAACTCAGATTTTGTAATTACTTTATCTTTGCAATCCAATGTATGATATTTCAAACTATAAATTATGTTAAGTAAAAAAAATTGCCTTAGATACAGTAATTTTATAGCTTATTTAATGATTCGAAAAAGAAACCTTTAAGTGTACAGTATAAATTTCTTACAATCGTATCTGAATTCTCATCCTTTGTGGGTAACCCTGTATATCTCAATGGAGATGAAATCTAAGTTAGTAAAGATCAAGACAATAGTTATTCCCAAGAGGTTAGATCAAAAGAGAATAGAATATATATTAAAGTGGAATTTAGACAATCCCTCGGTATTCATTTTGTCAGTCCCTTTCAGCCTGAAAGAGAATTCAAAGTGTACAAATCATGTAAATGTTCACAAATTATATGCAGTAGAGTATATTAATACAGTATGTTCCCTAGGCTTCAATTTTGAATTTATTGCATCAATCATGAGACCAGCCTAATTCATAATTTGATTTTCTTTTGATATTAATTTTGGATTTTCTGTAAAATGATGTTCCAAAAGGTTATATAGCGCAAATATGTGAAGTACACCTGCAGTATGGAAACAGTACAACAAAATGGCCGTTTTACACTTTTCTCTAGTAAATTCCTCTCTAATATATATTCTATTCTCTTTGGTTAGATCCTATCTTTGCTTTGATAGAGTAATACAAGTTTAGATAGAATTGCAAAATTGAATGTAAATATGTACGTCACGAAAAACTAGAAAGAGTGGAGTAAGTCTATGATGTTCAGGACAAACCTTTCACATTCTGAGATTGATGATGATAACATACAGTAGTCGTAATTGTTATCTAACAATATAAATAAGACCGATAATTTCTCTGGCATCAGTTCCATCAGGAGACCCAATCTATACAAAATGGTAACCTAACCCTAGGATCGACCCTGCTCCATCTAGGCTACACCAGTCTGACATGCTCCATTCTGGTTCAAGTCTTCTCTTCCCTGATATCTTCATCTCTGTGGACTCGAATAGACTACTACAACTTATGATGTTCCTTCTGTTCTCCTGTTTTTCGATGTTTCAATAGATTTTTGAATTTGCCCCAGCGCAACACTGAATTCAGGAATATTTTAGGCTCCTTTGGATACGAAATACAAAATAGACTAAATTCATAAATTTTATGTTTCTTGTTGAACATTGGAGTATTTCTATTAAAAATATCAAACTTACAACACCTTAGTGGGTATTTTATGCAACAAGTGGCTGTTAGATGGCAGTCAAAAACCTTAGATGGCAGTCAGAAACACTAAAAAGTTAAGGGCTATTTTAGATTTTTTTCTCCACAGACTTTTAACTGCCCTGTACCATATACTACAATGCATTAAAATAAAGAAATAAATTCTTTAAATTTCTGTTCATTAATATTCACAAAATTTCACGGTGACCGTGTCAAAAATTAGGGTGCTAGGACAAAAAAACTGGGGGGGCCGTCAAATGCCCCCCCCTAGTCTGTTTAGCGGTGACCCTCCATAGGTAAAAATCCAGCAATTTAAATCTGAACCTTTAAAAGCTTTACTGATCATTGATCAAGCATAAATTAGAATTCCACGTTTTTGCTTATTCAAATTCTGTTTATTTTAACTAGTGGTTTTTCTACGCATTTCTCAATTCTAGCTTTTAATTGGAACTAATTATCAGTATATAACTATGAACCCCTGTTCAAGGCAGAAAAACTACGTTATTTCCGCATGTTTGATAAGCAGATTAAGTTTTTAAGGTTACTGTTGTAATTCAGATAATTGTCATCTTTCCATGGAGCTAAGGACAATTACGCGCAACATCTTAAATCTAGTATTTTGTATTTTGTTCAGTAAGAAATCTTCAAAGCAACATCTTTGGGTTCGTTTTGAGTCCATTTTTAACCAAGCTCTTTCAGAAAATATCAGTAATTTCAAAGAACTGACTTTAAGTATATAATATATACATATATAAATATAATATAAATAAAGGGATAATGTGAAGACTCTCATGTGTTACTGCAGTTTCCTTAGTTATTTTTTTTAATAAGTAAAGTTTTTGAAATTGTCAATTAATTTCTTGAAAATCCGTTAAAAAATTTTAGAAAATCCATAATATTTGTCGTAAAACATCAGTTAACCCATGTTTATTGACTGATGAGGATCGAGAGATCTGAAACAATTTGTATTAATAAATATATATATATATATATATACATACATATATATATATGTAAAACAAAATTTAACAGGATATTTCAAGAAAGATTTGCTCTAAGCGAGAGCTTAACTCAATTCTTTTTCCCTATATTGTTCTTAGTGCAAATCCTTTAAAAAGCTCGCAATTTGAGATAGAATACATTATTTTACTTAAAGAGACTGTAAACGTGATTTAGTTAAAGGGAGAGTTCACTAAAAATTACCGGAGGCTTACGCCTAAAAATAATACGTCAAAATATATTTTATTTTATACATGCTATGTATTTAAAGCGAGGGTGTTTTATCCGCTAGGTGTCCCTCCCAAGTGGAACCAGACAAAATCATTGAGTGCAGAGACACTGGCGGCCAACTAATAACAGCTATTATTATGCAATATTATAGCTATAAATGAATGTGTTGAAAAAATCGATGACTATAGGTTGTAATATCTGAATGATTTTTTTTGGAATAAAATGAATTTTTTTTTACGATCAGAGTCTAATATTGCAAACTTCTCAATTTTTGTATGGACGCCTTGTTATCGGGTAGGAGTCGTTTTACACAATTTTCCTTGGATAGAAAAATTGGACCTAATTGGGAATATTTTTAGCTTTGTTTTAAGATTTTAAGTTTAGTTGGTTGGTAGGCTTTAACAGAGAAAGTATAGTTGTGAGGCAATGCTGGGTTCTCACGCTTGTAAAGTTACGTTTTCAACCAAGTGTTATATTTAATACCCGCTTAGGTACCCTGCTTAGGTACCCTGCTTAGGTACCCTGCTTAGGTACCCTGCTTAGGTACCCTGCTTAGGTACCCTGCGTAGGTACCCTGCTTAGGTACCCTGCTTTGCCTGGAGTTTTCTCTGAAAGAATTTTCAAACCTTAGCTAAAAATATTCCTGTCTGTCAAGGGGTTTATGAGCAAAGAGAACAGAATATATATTAGAGGGGAATTTACTACAAAAAAGTGTAAAACGGCCATTTTGTTGTACTGTTTCCATACTGCAGGTGTACTTCACATACTTATGCTATATAACCTTTTGGGCTCTGGAATATCATTTTATAAAAAATCTAAAATTAATATTAAAAGAAAACCAAATTATGAAATAGGCTGGTTTCATAATTGACCAATGATCATTTCACATGGACCCTATTCCTTTTACTTTACAAACGATGATTTTCCGTTATAACTATAAATCAAATAATGTTTTTTATTCACCTAATTCATTATAAAGTTTATTTAACATCATTAAATAAATATTCAAAAATATAATTTCATTCCTTTGAATTCGGACAATATTGTTTTGCAACTTTTTTCTTAAACTCCAGAGAATTATTTAAAAGCTACACACCCTGAAAATTGAAAAATTGGTTTAGCCGTTACAGTTGACAAAAAAAAAATTTTTTTTTAAAATGTGTTCCTCACCCCCCCCCC